>NC_050529.1:24674263-24764333 GCF_002922805.2 Oryzias melastigma
AGGGCCAGATCCGGCCCCCGGGCCGTGACTTTGACACATGCTGTACACTTTAGAACGACTCTGAAACACGGGTAAATTATGTCTGACATTTGAGAACAATGGAGACACTAAAACAATGAAGGATCGACTAAATGAAGCTCCACTTGATAAATAAACATGAAGAGTGGAACTAACATTCGTCCAAACAAACTTTAGAAGATGACAAACCAGAGCAGCTGAGCTGAGAGATGGCTGAAACCTCCCATGAGCATGCGGTCAAAGAAAAGAGGAAGTTTTCCTGAGCAGAAACCATTCCAGCAGCTCCAGTCCTCACATTTCCTGCAAGTCCAACTGCCTTTTGGAATGATCACACGTTCAGACGTGGGTTTAGGATAAATTAGCAATAAAAAGCTGAACTGGAAGGTGGATGTGTTTAATGGGTATGACATTGTAGCTCTTCTTTCGCTCACAAGAATTGAGCAGCAGTTTTATCAGAAAGGTCATGAACTGGGAGCTGCAGAGTTCTTGCATGCAGAGAAACATTTGATCCAGAAAACGAGCTGTAAGCACTGAACAGATGATGTTGCAAACAGCTGGCAGAGATATTAAACCCACACCCATCTGTCAAGGCTGCATGATATAGTCCTCATGAGTCATGGATATGATAGTAATGGAGACAGAGCTAATGTATACTTTTTTATTACCTTTTTTATAGCTTGCATACTGTTACTAAAATCAACAGCACTATGATAAACTGGATGTTGTGCTCAATCTAAAGTCCTTTTCCCACAGACTCAGTGCAGTCTGACATCATGTGCTTCTCTCTCTTCTTTCAGTCACTTGACTGGGATGTTAACGGATCTCCTTCAGAGTTGGAGAAAACCTCTCGGTAGTTCTTCTGCTGGAGCCTCAGTTACCACCTATTTGGCAACATTTCTTTTTGTTGGAATAAATAAATCAAGTAGTTCATCTGGAAGCTAAACTGTTTCATTTGCTGGTTCCACAAAAAAAAAAAAAAAATAGAAAAATGCAGTCGCAGCATTTTAAACAATGCATCCAACATGTCAAAAACAGGCCTTTGACTTCCACACCTAAAATACTGTTGAGATGTCGGCTTAATGGGAACAAATATGTTTGATTAGAAAAGAAGAAGCCTCACAGGTGAAGAAGTAACTTTTCAGGAGCAGAAATAACTCTAAATCTGGAGAAATGTAAATGTAAAGCAACGACCTTCATGTCCCCTTAACTCTCGTCCGAGTTGTCTTCAGACACGTGAGCATAATGAGGACAGTAAAAATGGAACATCTTTCACTTGTAGTTTTGTTTGTATCAAAATAAAACTCAAATCAATGTGATAGGTGGTTATTTGTGGTTATTTGTGGTATGGACTTCTTTTGTTTACCAACACTACCATGCGTCACTGTCTGTAAATAGAAAAAGACTCATCCCCACATAGGACAGTTCTTATATATATTTATATATATATCTTACATGGTGTCTTTTAGAAGCAGACTCGCTTCAACAATGAGAAAGTGCTTTATGTCACCACTAGAGGGCGATTTACAGCTTTAGTCACAACCAAACCTCCTTCACAAAGTTCACTTCCACTCATGTCTGCATCATTTACTATGGGCTGATATTATTCAACCAAGTGTTGTTGGCATGCTTGTCTATACATCTACAGATTTAATGAACAACTTTGGCTGAAAGAAAACCTTCTGAACCAACATTAAAACATTTAAAACCATTAAACATACGGAGTGTTTAAAGCCAGTTGTAGCACATTTAAACCTAAACATGAATGCAACAAATACTATAGAAATAGCAATGACAGTTCATTCAAACAAGATTACAAAAAACCTCAAATCAGAAAAAGTATAAATGTGAAGATTTCTACTGTGTTGATCACATCTGAACCCAAGTCTCTTAGATATTATGTGTCATTTCGCTCATTCATTTGTTGCTAAAACAGACATCTATAAAACAATTTTCTTTAAATGGACAGCCATGGCGCAGCATTAGGGCTGTCGACCTCTGATCGGACAGTTGGAGGTTCAATTCCTGCCTCCTGGGGCGAGACCTGAACCCCACACTGCCTCTGGTGGAAGCTTGGCGCCAGCCGACATGCATTGTTCTCTCTGTTTAAACGCTGAGCTGTTTTTATTGTTCTAGCTAAAGGCTAAGAAGTTACAAATTATTTATATTTCTACCAGGGAACCTTTTTTTTAAATGAAAAAATCCTCATGGGGGACTTTAAGGCTTGATGTCAATTGTTTTCAGAAAAATGCAAACATCTGAGAAGTAAAGACTCGAATGCTCCAGATGGGACGATCCCTTCAAACGTGTGAGGAAGGCTTTGGGGTGTTGTTCAAAGTTAACTTCCTTTAGTGCTTTTCTGTTTACTTCTGAATAAAAGAGAAATGCAACAGAATCAGTTCAAAGTGTTCGACAGCAGAAGATGACGTCTCCTTCTGCAGTTGGATCATGAACTGAGCTCATCCTGGATCACGTTTCTACTTTATGATCCAGACAGAGTTTGACATTCTGACCTGTTTTGCATGTTAGGGCCCGTTTCTTCTTAAATTGTAGAAAAAGCGTCTGTTTCTGGTTGGCTTTCTCTGAGCTCCATTTGTTCCACTCTGAATGTCCGTTTTCACATGTGGTCCCTGCAGGAGTTTGGCCCATTGTTCTGCTCCACCTCTCTGCTCACTCTGTCTTTAGAGGGTGGGACTATTCTACTTCTGCCTCACATTTGGAATTTCTCACTTCCTTTTCGCAGTGAAACCACAGCAGCCGCAACACGTCTGAGGAAACGGTGCCCTGTTCGGATATTGCAGCACTTTTATCTGCTTCCACTTAAGGAGGATGGCGGCTGAACTGAGCCTCAAGCTGAAGGAAAAACACGCCTTTTTAAACTCTCTCAGGGATTATGAGCTGCTTTTCTGACCTGCAATGGAAGATTTTAGGAAAAACTTCAGAGGAATGTGAGTAATTTCAGTTGCAGTGGTGCTTGTCATGAAGGAATGCTGTTGTCAGGGGGCGTTCAGGTATTCTGTGGAAGCTTTCATTGCTGACGGGGGGATTACGCCTCAAGGCGCTCTCACAGACTTCCTTACAGAGTCGTTTCATAGTTTATGAAACCGGGAAGTTTCTCAATCACGCAGAAGCTGCTGGAGAGTCCTGCACTATAGGGCCAAATATTCTTAGCAAGGAAAACTGTCAAGTGTTTCACACACAGCTGCATGGTGAGCCTTACTCAAACCAAACCAAAGGAAAACAGCAGAACTCTGTCATTTCCACCAAAAAGGGAGGGTTAACATGAAATGGGTCTAACCCAGACATTCAGAAGGATCAGGACAAGTCTAAGCCTGACTGACGCTTTGCTTTGGTTCTTGCTGTGAGACTCCAGGCTCTGGTTTTCATTTGGATCTGTCATTGATAAGATCCTAGAGTCTCATCCATGTTGTGTTCTTTGATTTAGTGCGACTTTTCAACCGTTAACACAATCATTCCAGTAGATTCTAAAGGAGAAAAGCCACTTTTCTCCTTTAGAATCTACTAGAATTATAGTGTTAACCACGTGTCAAAGCCAAGGCCCGTGGGCCGGATCCGGCCCTCCGAGTGATTCTATCCGGCCCTCCAGATCATTTTATTTTATTGTTATTAATGACTTGATGTTATCTTGTAATCGATTCTAAAATTATTTCATCTTTGTAGCATGTTTCTGATGATAGAAGACTGCATTTTGAAGTTTTTATTTATGAAAAAGATGAAAAAAACTGTATTAGTGAGGCACCAGCTCACTGCTCTGCTCCATTCTGATTCCCCCGCATACTGACAAAGACATGAAAGTCTTTGTTTTCCTGGTGAGCTGGAATCTGGATCAGAACTGTACAGCTGAACAGCTCTGATATTGATCACTATTTTTGTTGCACGAGAGAGAGATATAGTATGTCCTTTCCATCAAACTCATTTTGACAGGTGACCTTTGACCTCTACATTCCGATGTGATGACGTAACAATTTGATATCAATTTGATATAAAGTTTATATAAAGTTTATATCAAATCGATATCAAATTGTTACGTCATCACATCGGAATGTAGAGGTCAAAGGTCACCTGTCAAAATGAGTTTGATGGAAAGGACATACTATATCTCTCTCACCAGTAATGTTAGGTTGTGGTTGTGAGAGTCTGTAAGTGTGAGGGGAGTGTGTAAAAAATGGGATGATGTGAAATGAGCGCAGGCTTACTGTATGCTAACAGTCCCACCCACAAATCAGAGGTGAATTTCTAATGAACTCCTGCTGATCTGCAGAAACTATGTCCTAGGTTAATGTCTGAATTCCCCCCTACTCGGTTATATAGTTATATATCACCCTTTTCTAGTGCTGTCTGAATCTAGGAATTCCAAAATTGAGTAATAAAGTCTTTGCAAAAAACTTGCATCGATGCTCACTAGATTAGTGAATGTAGACCACAATGCATTGCGGTCAAACAATTTCGAACAAAAAATCCAGTTTAAATGTAATACTTGAATAAATCATCCACATTTTCACCATGACACAGTTTTGATGGCACAGTAGTGTCATCAATAAACGTGGTTAGTTTTTATTCAGTTTTCACTTCATGAAATCAGTGACATCATATCAGAAAAACGAAAGAAAAGTAGTGAGCATCGTGTCCAAAGTGCCTTTAAAATCCAGGACACTAGATAGTCTCGACTTTATAGTTTTTTAGCAGTTAGGGGTTGGGGGTTGGGGGGGCATTAGGAAATAGCCATAGAAAATGACAGGAAACCCAGAAAATGGATCTGATCAGTGAATATTCTGCCATTAAGCAGCTCCTGGACATTCAGCCGGCAGGTAGAAGCTGAGTCTGTCTGCGCCTGAACAGTCTTCCCTAATCAGGAACCCTGAGGCAAGGGCACACTCCCTTGGACTGAACCAGAACAATCCGCTGAAGGTGCGATAAGCAGAGCCTGTTGTCATGGAAACCTGTTTTCCTCCCCTCTCCATGGCCCGTTCCCTACATTTTTTGGTGACTTTTTTTTTTTTTTAACTTGTGCTGTCCAACAGCTGAGCCAACAGATACGGGCTGAGAGCTTCTTGTGGGGGAGAAAAGATAGCCTTAAAATACTTTATTTTACTGTTGAAAGCAGCTCATACATGTTCCTTTCCTGAGAGGGAGGCAACATCTTAAAACAACCAGGACTAAGTAACAAACTAGAATGGGCGGGGCCTCTCTTCACTCACACTCTATAGTTACACACACACTTGTTGGGTAAAATAGTCTCCACATTTAAACTAGTCAGAATGTACACAATACAACTGCAGCTCACACACTCCATCACACAAACCCATTCAGATAAAGACTTTTATTCTGTCACACAGACTATTAGTGCTAAGGTGAGCTGACACCTGTGCTCAGGTGAGTGTTTATGTTTCGCTGAGGTGGATGGTGATGGAATGTACTCGGGGGGAGACTGGGAGGGACTGAGGGGGAGTTGGTGACTCTGCTGTGCCGTATGATGATGCACGGCTGCCGCCAGACTGGACGTTAGGGCTGGGAATCACTGGGTACCTCACGATACGATACGATACGATACGCGATACATGGCTTACATCGATAATATCGCGATACTGCAATAATTTCATTGCATCATTTTCCATTTGGTCAGTCAGCAGTCAATAGGTAAAAACCTTAAAACACACATAATTATGGCAATAAATATAATTTTAAGTGCTTCAATTAATTAGAAACCTCCCTAATTTTACAGTGAATTCATGTACTTTATTTTAATTACATTTAAATTTCTGTTCATACATCAAATCCTGCTTTTTTGGGGGATTTGGGACCTTTCTGTGTGGAGTTTGCATGTTCTCCCCGTGCATGCGTGGGTTTTCACCGGGGACTCCGGCTTCCTCCCACTGTCCAAAAACATGCTTCATAGGTTAATTGGTGACTCTAAATTGCCCCTAGGTGTGAATGTGAGAGTGAATGAGTGTGTGATTGAGGCCCTGTGACAGACTGGCGACCTGTCCAGGGTGTACCCCGCCTTCACCCATCAGCAGCCGGGTTAGGCTCTGGCACCCCGCGACCCCGAAAGGGACACAGCGGTCAGGAAAATGGATGGATGTATTGTATTGTAAAAAAAACACTAGTAAACCTTTGACAATAGATCAAAAGATGATTGGAATGAGAGTTTAACAGCTGAGGCGTCTAATGAAAGGCAAGAATCTCTTTAAGGCAGATGGGAAAAGTTAAACAAATCATTTCAATCAGTGTCTTGTTAAAAATAAAAGCTAATGTTTTCATCATGATCATCTGCAGGCTCAGCTTCAGGTTTGTCTACATTTTCACCTACAACTTGTTCCAGTTCTGCGGTCACACGTGGATCCTGGCTAACACCATTACAAGGTTTTTCACGTTTGGGACAGGTATGAATGAATAAACCAACAAGTCCAAGCGAGACCAGCATGTCCTCTCAGTCTGACACAATCTGCTGGTCCGCTGGAAAAGACCTTCATGGTGTCTCTGCAGATGCTTTGGCGGACACCTTCTACTCGGTTGGCTTTGTGATGAGCCTGTGCCAGCTCCTGTCAGTGCTGGAGCTTTTCCACATCGCCGACGGCATCGAGAAAGCCAGACTTCTTCCTCGCTTCGTTCAGG
Organism: Oryzias melastigma; assembly: GCF_002922805.2. Taxonomy (NCBI): domain Eukaryota; kingdom Metazoa; phylum Chordata; class Actinopteri; order Beloniformes; family Adrianichthyidae; genus Oryzias; species Oryzias melastigma. Next base: position 24,680,915 of record NC_050529.1, read on the forward strand.
TGTGTCAGAAACCCCATTCGCTGCCTGTCTGACTGTGTGCTGCTGTCATTCACCTGGACTCTTTATGCTCTCATTTCAGGTCATGGAGAAGAACATTTTGTTGATCGTGGTCACCATGTGTGAAGACATTCAAAGAGAGCCAGTAGTGTGTGTGCAGTTCTTCCTGTGGAACATTCTGGACCTCCTGCGGTACGTTCTTTAGCAGTTAAAAGTTCCCAAAGGTCGGGGCATCAAACGGTGTCCGCTTTCTTCAGCCTTCTCATCATGTTGTTAATGACGACTGAGGCAAGAAATGTACACATTTACACCATATTTTCTGAAATCCAAACATTCCCTCTGGCTGGTAAAACCACACAATACATGTGAATAAGTGAAGTGAACTTTATAATTTCATTTGTCACGGCAGTTCTAAGGAAAAACATTAGAAAGACAACAACACAAATAACAAACAAATAACTAATCAACTATTAAAAGAGTTGACAACTAATTTAATAGTAGTTGCTTTATATGATATAGATTCAGAAGTAAATATGAAACAAAGCTGTGAAAGTTCAGCACCAAAACATGTAATTATTTTATATTTACGTCAGTGAGAGCAAAACTTTATCTTTAGTGAAAAATAGTTCCTTGTTTCAGATCCCGACATCATGTTGTCGTGTGAAGGTTTAGTAATCAATAGTTGATATTGAAACGTTCAGCTCGTTCAGGACATTACTGCTTCTATTTTTGATATTCATAAACTTTTTAGTTTTTTTAAATATTGAGCAAAATATGACCATTAGGAAATACATGAAAAAGTCTTCAAATGTCAAATTTTAAGTAGATTAGGAACAAATCCTTAAATATATTCATGGGATATGTTTTCATTTATTATAGTCATTTAAAAAATATATTTAGTTCACCTAATATTTTAGCAACATGCTAACGTTTTTGTCTAATTTGTTATCTACTGGGGGTTTTATAGGCTAATTTAGAGTTCAACTTCTATTTTAGTAACAGACTAACGTTTTTGAATAATTATGTTTACCTACGAATTTTTGGTTATTTTGGAGTTTAGCTAGTATCTAAGCAATGTGATGCTAATATTTTAGCAACATGCTAAAACCTGACTTTGACACACGTGTGCTAAAGGTGTGCTAATGAAGGCCCTAATGACCTGATTGGAAGTTGAAAATCAAATGCTGTTCACTAACCTGGTAGAAGCATCGTTCAGCACTGGATTCTGGATCAGTGTTAGGACAGCGAATGCCATGCTTTTAAACTGGAGAGATGCTTGTGAACTACTTTTACTTTGAAATGTTAAAAGAGAAATGCTTTCAAAATGTAAAAACAGAGGCTTTATACGACTGGCTCTGAACCGTAACAAATAAAAGCGGAGAGAAAGATGGTTTTACCACTTTAAGTTTGCTTGTAGACGGAAGATAAACCAAACTACCAAAAAGTATGAAGATAATATGTTCTTTGATTTACTGCAACTTACTGCAAAGGAGGAAAGCGGCACATTGAGATGCTTTCCTCCTTCAGAATCTACTGGAATGATCATGTTAACGGTTGAAAAGTAACCGTACGTTAAAGATTTAGTGTTTAATCGTCACCGGAGACGCCTCAGGTGTTAAAGGGTTAATGAACTGTTCCATAGCTTCAGATGAGAGTGTGCTCTGTGTGCTAACAGGTACCCCCATGAGCTGCTGTGTGTTGTGGCCACCCCCTCCATCACCATGCTGCAGACGCGCTATTCTCTCTGGATCCCCTTATACACCCTGTCAGTCATCAATGAAGGTGACTCCGTCAAACCCCACATGTCCGATTCAAACCAACTTTACTTTAGAGACAGAGACGCTCACAGGAATGGAGCTGCCAGCAATCATAGCGATCTGAAGATCAGTTCAAATATTCAAGGTCAAATATTTGTACTTACATGAAGACTCCCTGAAGCTGAGGAAACACATCAACAAAGCTGATAAAACGTAGCATAAATCAGAGCTGTTTGTTTTAGCGCTGCAGAGGACTCAAATAAATGTGATAGGAGAAAAAAAAGAGGCAAAAACATTTCCTGTTGGTTCATGAGTTTAGAGATCAACTCCAATGAAAAGGATTTTGGAGTGTTTTAAACACTTTTCTGATGATGGAGGACGCATGTTTAGAACATTTTTTAGTTTTTAGGCTAATTTGGGATTTAGTTCATATTTTAGCTGGCTATCAACATCAGTGTTTTCAGCTATCAACATCAGTGTTTTCAGCTATCAACATCAGTGTTTTCAGCTATCAACATCAGTGTTTTCAGCTATCAGCTTCAGTGTTTTCAGCTATCCACATCAGTGTTTTCAGCTATCAGCTTCAGTGTTTTCAGCTATCAGCTTCAGTGTTTTCAGCTATCAGCTTCAGTGTTTTCAGCTATCCACATCAGTGTTTTCAGCTATCAGCTTCAGTGTTTTCAGCTATCAACATAAGTGTTTTTAGCTATCAACATCAGTGTTTTCAGCTATCAGCTTCAGTGTTTTCAGCTATCAACATCAGTGTTTTTAGCTATCCACGTCAGCGTTTTCAGCTATCAGCTTCAGTGTTTTCAGCTATCAACATCAGTGTTTTCAGCTATCAGCTTCAGTGTTTTCAGCTATCAACATCAGTGTTTTCAGCTATCAGCTTCAGTGTTTTCAGCTATCAGCTTGAGTGTTTTTAGCTATCAATTTCAGCATCTTATGCGGCCAAATTCATCTTACAGCATTCACACTAGCATTATCACAGGCGATGCTATATATCTAGTTCATAATTACGTTAAAAAGTTATAGTTTTAAAGTTTTAAAATGTAGTTTTAAAGTGTTCAATAAATGTTTATCCTGTTCAGCCCGCGACCTAAGGTGTGTTTTGGATTTTGTCCCGTGTGATTGAGTTTGACACTCCTGCTTTAAAAAAAAGCAAAAGTAGTAAAAACAATCTGCTATCATAAGTTATTTTGGGGATTTAATCTTTTCAATTTCTTATTTTGTTTCCTTTGATTGTTGTTTGCTTCACAGGTTCCTTTGTTTTTCATTCTTCCATTCATTCATTCACTGCATTAAGTTCCTCCCGGTTCTTTTTCAGGCGCTGTGATCAACCGGGCTCTAACCTTCACTGAACCAGCAGCCTTGACCTGCCCACATTTCCAGATCTCTCTCTCCTCCATGATCTATCTGCCTGTTCTTGCAATCGGTGAGATAAACAAACACGTTTGGTAGTGCTGGAAGTCTGACGCTGCAGGACTTTTGATGCAGAGAGACTTTAATCAGTTGGAAAGGAAAACAGATGTAAGAACACTAGATGTTCTTCTCTGGGACTGAATCCTGCCTTCGTTTGTGGCAGCATTCTTACTAAATGCACATGGCTCCACCCACACTGATGTTTCCTCACCACACAGTAACTATTGGCTCACAGGAACCATGAAGGGCTGACTTTATCATAAGACTTTACTCAGAGGACCCACCACCCTCAGTTCTCGTGCAGGATGAAGAATACGATGCTCCTTCCACTGGGTGGACCTCAGCCTAGATCAGGGTCTGACGCCTTTAGTGCAAAAAGAGCCATATGATCCACTTTCTTATGGACTAGAGAGCTGCTAAGTCCCCACTTCAAAGTCCAAAAAATACACGTTATTTATGTTTATAAAATATAGCCTTAAAATACTTTATTTTACTGTTGAAAGCAGCTCATACAAGTTCCTTTCAAAATAACATACATGCTGTGTTTGAAAGGATCTTCCAGCTGCAACAGTTTCACTTGAACTAAAAATGCTAAAACATCTTTTCTATCATTGTTACTTTGGTGTTTCTTCAGCTTTTTTCTCCTTTAACTATTGAATATAAACACAATGAGTTTTGGTGTAGAATACAAGTATTTGTTTCAAAACTTAATGCAATAAGATGATGTTATTCTAATAAGAATTTGCTCTGATAGCAGATAAAACATTTTACCATCATTTTTCTCAGTTTAGTTTAAAACCTAAGTATAAGTAACAAAATATAATTAATTGAAGTAAATGAACCAATACTACAAAACTATTATGTATTCATTTTTCCTTAAAAATACCAACAATTTGCCCTCCATTGTGGCCAAAGAGCCATAAAGGAGGGCAAAGGAGCTGCATGTGGCTCCAGAGCCTCAGGTTGCAGACCCCTGAACCAGATATTAATCAGACACACATTCCTCAACTCTAGAGTGTTTCCTTCAAAGTTTGCTGTGAAGCCTAAAACAGATGCTTTTTTTCATGCGAGCAACTTCCTTAAAGCATCCCTGCATTTTCAGGAGCTGGTATGACAGTGTGGCAGCTCCTGAAGGAGAGACGGTACCATCTGGACAGATGGAACAAGAGGAGGAAGAGGAAGTGATGGAGGCGCCGCTGTCTTTGTTCCTCTGCTTTATTGTATGAATCACATTAAAGGAAACGTTGAAGTAATACTTGTAAGAGGGTGAAGAGTTTGTTCGTTGCGCTGGGATGAAGGCCATCCTCTTGAATTGTTTCAATGCTGTGGTGAGAGTCCAGTCATCCATCTCCATCCGACAAACCCAGGAGGGAGGAGTGTCCAGCGTTGCCGTGGTAATGACAGGACCGCGCTCTTGAGGGCTACCAGCCGTAGGCCCGAGTCCACACGGCTTTCTTCCTGAACTCGGCGGAGGACTTCAGAGCCAAGAGAGCAGCTGAAACAGTGAAGCCACGAAGCATTTAGAGCTTTGAGTGGAGAAGGAGTGACTGCATGACTGTCTGATTCTGTCAAATAAAACCTATCAAAGTCTTTCTGTGCAGCTGTTCGTGCTGAAACAATGACACTCTCACCTGACACACAAAAGGAAAGGTGATTTAGGAGCTGCTCATGTTTCACCACAATATTTGGTTGCATCCGAGCAAAGCTGTGAGTTTACTAGGGCTGCAACGATTAGTCGACAACTAATCGACTATTTCAAAAGTTAACTGTTTTTATTTTATCTCAAAAATGTGGTGCACACTGTCTAATTCTGCGCCGGCCATCATCTTTGACACATGTGCAGTGGTGCTAATCCGGGTCAGTAGTGATGTCACAGGAAGTTCTAGAAGGCTCTGGTACCACAACAACACCTTTGTTTCAGATGCCGACCTCATTAGATTTAATCTTGTTTCAATACTAGAAACTAATGAAGCACAGAGGCTGCATTATTTATTAAAAGTTTAATAAACTAACATCTAAAATGTGTCTTTATTTTTAGTTAGTTTAGTTTTCTCCTTCACAATCTACAATAATTATCGTGCTAACGGTTGAAAAGTTACTGTAAATCACAGAACAGAAACACTGGGAGTGTGTGAAAAAGACGGTTCAGTTCAAAACGACACATTTCCAGCAAAAAAAAGTAAATGTAGGATAAGATCAAAACACGTCATGGAAGGATCAGTTGTGATCCTGAAGATGAGTCTGTGGTCCTCACCTTTGGCGGTGCGGATGGTCACGGCGGACAGACTGTGTTCAGGACCGTCTGATATGCTAAGAAGCCAGTCTATAAACTGACACACAACAGACACAGTCACTACAAGGTTTTAAACAGGAGCGGACACAGTCAGGTCTCTCAAAGATGAAGGAGCAGAGAAACCAACCTTGTGGGTCTGACCGCTCCATGGTTCTTTGTTCAGCAGCAGAGGCAGGCTGTGACAGACTCCCAGCAAGCACTGCTGCAAGGTGTGGTCCGCCTGCACATCCACACCATACAGACCGTGCGTCAACAGTGGAGGTCTGGGGTCTGGTTGCCATGGAAACCACTGGGTCCTGACGCCCAGAAGCAGCGGCATGAGGTGGTCGGCCCAGCAGACGACAGCAGCAGCAAAGAGCTGGAAAAGGAAGTCTGTGGCCTGCAGGTACAACAGGAAGAGACCTTCAGCTTAAGGGCTCCACACCGGTGTTCCTGCACCAGGAATACCAGAAGACAGCACAATCGTTTAGTTCTCATTCCTAAACGTCTAAATCAGGGGTCTGCAACATTAAACTCTCAAACCCAGAGGGAGCCCCAAAGTCTTCAGTCCCCTTTAGAAAAATAAGACTGATTTATATTGTTTTTTCTTCTGACATGAAACATTTAAATAAACTATTGTGTTTTTGACATAAATTAAACATAAATATTAAGAGAAAATAGCTTTTGCATGACTTCCTTTCAAAGCACCATAGGATCATGTCACTGCAGCAAATGCAGTAGGAAGTGTAAATTCATCAATGATAAATACATAAAAAACTGCTTACTTCACTGTTTCTGATGAATTTCAGCCACAAATTCATAAATATAACAACAAAAACTAAATCAGAGCTAATGAAGTGACCACATATTAAAACCACGAGGAACACTTTAAATTCTTGAATTTGTTCAAAAATAGAAAATCTGCTTTATAATCCAGTGGATTATAACTTTATGAAGCTTTAATTCTGGTTACTGACAATAAATAGATTTTCTGTGATAAATGAAGCTGAAAATTCAGTCCAAATGTGTCAGTATGACGTTAATAAACTACAAAGGACTGATGGAGAATTAGAGTTGCTGTTGTTAGATCCTCATTGAATGATTCATACTGTCCTTCAACTGTTTGTCAATGAGTTGAACAAAGTTTAAGGTAATTTCCTTTATGTAGCTTTACTACTTACTTACTTTTTCCTTTTTAAAATATATGAAAAGATTTTATTTTACCCACATGTGGTTCTGGAGCTGCAGGTTGCAGACCTCTGCTCTAAATCATGGTTCCTCCCTTTAAAAACTCTCAAAGTGTTTAGTCTTTATAAAATGTGGAACTTTCTACCCACTCCGATGATTATGGAGGGTTTTTTTGGAGGTTGTAGCATTTTTCTGATGATGGAAGAGCAGAAAAAAGTAGTTTGAGAAAGAGCCTTTTTGTGACAGAGAATAAACTGGGCGGGGCCACAATCTTCCTGCTACACGAACAGATCCATGAACGTCTTTGTTTTCCTCGTATCAGAACTGTACCGCTGGAGAGAAAGGACACGGCTGCCATTTTTGTTGCACTGCTAATGTTGTGGTTGTGAGGGGCTGTAAGCTAGTGGGAGAGAATGTAAACAGACAGGCAGGGGAAGGGGGGGTGCAGTTCATGCACTGCATTAGTGATGAAGCTAGCCTTACAGTGAAGTAGAAAAGAGGATCTGAACACGACTGCATTCAGAGAAACAATGATAACCCGCCCTGCTGCTCTTGTTTCAAAACCAGTTCACTTTTTGTGTTGATCCGTGACAGCTCGAATGTCTGAGGAGTTCCTCAGGGTCAGACTAAATCTCTTCATCTTCAGTCAGAGGAGCACAAACATACCAGCTTTGTGTCTCTGCAGGTGACAGAGACTGCTCCATAGGCAACATTTCGGATGTGTCCCATCAGCTCTTGGAGCCACTCCATGCGCTTCAAAACACCTGAAAAGAGAAGACAAGCAGCTTTAAGAGGAGGAGATGTGAAACAATAAAAACTCCTCAAAAACAAAGTCATTCTGACTTTATAGATCAACCTTTTCATCAACGTTCATAAAATGATGCTTTTTCTTGATTGCTTTGCTGAAAGCTGACAGCAGCATTTCAGCCACACTTTTACTACATGCACCATCATTAGCTATGCATGGCCCACATTAGAACTGCTTTAGTGAGGAACCACTTCTCTGGTTTCCTAGAAGTATGTTCTGATTGGATCTGGATCCCGCTGACGGGGGAGTGTTGGACCTGTATTGTTGCTGGGGCAAAGGCGGCACTGGTAGAAAGCCTGCAGGAGGAGCCAGCCCACTCTGTGGCCCGGCCAACCACGCAGCACGCCGGCGATGACATCGTTGAGTCCCAGCAGAGGGACGCGGCCCTGCGAGGTGAGGTACGCCAAGACGAAGCAGGTCTTCTCCATCCCAGTCTGAACAGAACCAAGCGGAGCATAAGCCCGACCCAGCAGAAGCTGCGGAGTGTGGCGGGTTCTGGGCAGTACCTCTGACACTTGTGCTATCCTGTCGATCTCCGAGTCATTCATCTCTGACAGACACTTGGCCACGCCCACATACAAATCCACTTCGTTATCCTACAACAAACAGACGTGATCAAACAGCAGACCACACACTAAGACGTCTCTGAATCTGTTGAGTAACATCAAGTTTAACCTTTTTAAAGACAAGTTCACTCCAGAGGGAGCAAACGGGATATTATATATTTATACATGCTGGTTCCTTAAGAGTGCTGCCACGATTACTCGACAACAAATCGACGACTAAAACTGTTGACACTTTGTATTATAAGGAGTCAGACTGTAGTAAAAATGAAGTAAACCTGTGAGCGTTCAGCGCCATGAAAAACACTTTATATATTTGAGTCAGAGAGAGCAAAACTTTATCTTTTGTGGAAAGTAGTTCCTAGTTTCAGATGCCATTTAATTGTGTGAAAGTTTATTAATCACTATAGTGATCTTCCTGCTTCTTTCTGTATGTTTATCAGTCATAAAAACTGAATCACACTTTTGGGGATTTGAACAATCTTGGTATTGAAACGTTCAGCTTGTTCAGGACATTGCTGCTTGTATTTTTGGTATTCAGAAACTTTAGAGTTTTTGAAATACTGAGCAAAATATGTCCCACTGGAAATACATGAGAAAGTCTTCAAATTATAGTATTTTAAGTAGATTAACAACAAACCTTTAAATATATTCATGGGTTACGTTTCATCTTTTACAGTCATTTGAACAAAAATTGGAGTTTAGTTAAAATTTTAGCAACATGCTAATGTTTTTGGCTAATTTGTTATCTACTGGGGTTGTCAAAGCTAATTTAAAGTTTAGCTTCTATTTTAGCAGCAGACTAATGTTATTGACTAATTTATTCTACTGAGGAATTGTAGGCTATTTTGGAGCTTAGCTAGTATTTAAGCGATGTGTTAGCTTTTTGGCTAATTTGGTTTTCTTATGAAAGTTTAGCTATTATTTAAGCAACACACTAAATATGTTGGCAAAATTAGCATGGATTACATATTTTTAAGTAATTTTACTACAAATCTTCAACACTCATAGTTCTTTGACAAATTTCCAGTCATTTAGCAAATTTAACATTTTGCAAATAGTTTTTTCATTCTAAGAAAATCCCTGCAGCAATTAAAGTCAATTATGTCCCTTTTTTCAGCAGAAAGCTTTAGTATCTTCAGTGACCACTCTCAGTAAAAGGCATTCACTGTAGCATTATCGCAGGAAATGCAACTTTTCTAGTTTAATCTGGTTTTAATCCCAGAAACTAATGAAGGACAGAGGCTGCATGATTCATTAAAAGTTTAATAAAGTATCATATTTATTGTCTTTATTTGTAGTTAGTTCAAAGCTAATGATGGGTAAGATGTGTGTTTTACATGAACTTTGTGCATGACCTGATTAGTCAACTAATCATAAAAAATAAATGGTGATTAGTCGACTATTAAAATAATCGTTTATAGCAGCACTAATCCTTAACAAGACTTTTGATGTTTTTAAATGATAAAACATTGAAAATAACAACATGTGGGTGAAGTGGAGCATCATCAGCCAATTCTCACTTCAAACTCGGAACAGGATTTTGACTGATCACATAGAAAACCTCCTAAAGTCAAAGCAGCTCGTGGTTCTGCACCTGGATGTGTTCGGGCAGGAGGTTGAAGATCTTCTCTGTGGTGGAGCAGAGCAAGCTCCAGCCGGCGCTCCGGGGGTCGGGGAGCGCCATGGCCGAAGCCAGGCCCTGCAGCACAGACGAGCACAGGGACAGGTGACGGGGTCGAGCGTCCTCCTGGAATGGCTGGAGGCCCAGAGTCTCCACAAAGACCTGCAGCTTGTCCTCAGCTACATGCTTCATCCACACCCCCAGAGTCTGGTAGAGGTGGGCTCGAGTCTGGTTCTGGAGACAGGAAATGGAAGACCTCAGAGTAAAGCCAAAGCTGATGCCTTTGTTTCTAACTGTGGATTTAGTGGAGCACACAGAAAACTGTTCCTCCTTTGTGAAAGAGAAGAAAGTGTAGTGCAGGCTCTCACTCAAGCTGTCCTCCTACCCCCCAGTCTGCAGCTAGAGGCTCCATGAGGAACAAGGATGCTAACACTCACCACATCCTGCTCTTCAGAAAGACTGGGCTTTAAAGAATGGCCATGCAGAACAAAACACGACCAGGAGACCAAGAGTCTTCACTCCCCAACATTCTGAAGCAGCTTTAGTCAGCCAGCAAATCAATCGTGAGGAAACAATTAAAAATGCTATATTGGTGTCCAAAGTGCTAGAAGTTTCTCTGAAGGTCTGAGCAAAGACTGGAGAGCTGCACGACGCCGCAGCTTATGAATCAACCACTAAATCATAGAAAGACTTAGAGTGACACAGTAACCATAGAAACAGAAATACCACATTTAATGTGATCCTCTAATTTATTAAATCTTAAATCACAAATAGTTTTGTTTATTTAGCCTCATTTAAAGACCCACTCCAATGGAAATGGTGTTTTTAACATGTTCTTGTGGCCTTTTCCTCATCATGGAGGAAACTATAAAGACTATTACAATCAAAACTGTTTCAGAGTAATGTGTTATCCAGATGAATCAGGAGCAGATTAAAAAGCTTGTAGTTGCTATGTAGAAACAGTCCCTGCTCCGCTCCATGCTTTGACCCCAGATCTATAGATGATTGGAGAGGGACTGCAGAAAACAGGAGGGACCTCAGCCTTAAGGACTCATCAGTGCACGGGTACATTCAGGTGTGGGGCCTGTCAACATCTGCTCTTGCTGTGTGAAATATTCAAAAGAAAGAATGTAAAATAATCTTTTCCTTCAGTCACAGTTGCTCTTCAATGCACATACATACTTGCAAACAATATTCCCTGTAATTGTGTGTCTGAGCGAACACAGAAACTCACGGAGCGATCCTTTGACCAGGGTGAGCAACACTGTCTGAAATCTCAGACCTTAACGAGTCATGTAGCTTATTAGAGAATGAAGCTAATTAACACATTTTTATCAAATTGTGTTCAATATAAGTGATTTGTAACAATAACAATGAAAAGCAAGAAAAATTCAGGAAGTCTGCTGTTAGAGGAATTGAAGTTTATCTGATCAACTGCTCTCCTCACTTCCACGTGCACGTTGCAGCCCCACCCCACCCTCCCCTTTCCACGTGCACGTTGCAGCCTCACCCCACCCTCCCCTTTCCACGTGCACGTTGCAGCCCCACCCCACCTTCCCCACGTTCAAGATGCGAAATGACATGGAAGAAAAAATAATCGTTGTGTGTGTATCTTTGGATTTAAACTAAAAGAGAGAGGAATATGACTGAGAATACTTTGTATTCATGTTATGGTTACTTTCAAAATAAAAGACACTTATTTCCAAATGGGATTATCTCAATGCAGCAAATGTAGTAATAGGTAGTGTGATGTCAGCAGTGATATACAAACAAAAAAAAATATTTTACCACTTGCGGTGCATCTGGGCTTGGAATTCATAAATCTAACTAGCCAAAATTAAATCAGAGCAAATAAGTGACCCGATAATATTTTTCTAACCATAGAGCACATCTGAAATCCTTCAGTTTGTTCAAAAATACAAAATCCGCCTCATAATATGATGCCCTAAAAGTACAAATTCTGGTTCTGCTTACTGACCTCCTTAAGGATGTTCTGTGCTACATGGTACACAAAAATCAGCAAAATGTTTTAGTTGTGACACATCCATAGTGTCTATTTATTGTTTTTAAAACACAACACTTTCTATTTTTCATTAACCACAAAGCCTCAATGGAGAGGTTAGAGTCACATGCAGCGCTGGAGCTGCAGGTTACAGACTCCTCTTCTAGACACATCAAAACATGTTTATTTCTCTGCATTCAGCACATTCACCACGATATCTGTGGAGGTAAGATCCCAGCGGATCCCTGCCTCAAAACTCTTCATCTTGCCTCAAGAAAGGTTCAGTCACCAGAAAACCTGGTCCTGTGCTGCTCACCGTGTATTCTGAGATCTGACAAACGTCTAGTCCTTTCAGAAAATCTCTCAGTGAGTTTACATTTTTATGACATTTTGCTGAAGACTGTCATGCAAAACTCTTCACCTTTAGTAAGATTTCAGAAAATGTTTTATAAAAAAAAACAGAAATAAATAAGTTACTCTAAGCTAAAGGAAATCCTGTGTTTTCTGGTGTTGCATCTGTATTCATAAAACACTAGATAAAAACTCACGCTGAGGCTGTGCACGAGCGGCGGAGACAGCCAGGAGCCCAGAAACAGAGAGGCGCTTTGGGAGGACTGAGCTTGAGCTGCTGCCAGAACCACACACTGCTGCTGCACCTCCTCTGCTGTGAAGACAGACACGTCACACAGAACTCCTGCTGACCCGCCTGAGGAACAACCGGACAGACGGCCTACCGAAGCTCAGCCGCATCAGAGGGGACAAGACCGCACTCCAGTTAACGGGAGGGAACTGGAAGCTGCCTCCCACCACTGCCAGGGGGGTCAGAGCAGACCTCACCAGAACTGGAGGGAACTCCTCTGGACCTGAATACACAAAAAGAATGGCATCATTTCAGAGATGCTGAATCTGCTAAATACCTGCTGTGTTCAGAAACAGGTGTTTGAGCGCTCAAACCTTTCTTTCCAGCTTCAATGATGAAGTCGGTGATGGATCTGATGAGGCTCTTCTCTGAGAGGTAGCTGAAGTCCTGAGGAACTGTAAAGGCAGTTCATTGTTCTGGTTATGTGTTCAGTTTTACCCGTCTTGAATCTCATCTGAAATGCTTGATTTGGTCATTACTGAGTGCAGCGGTGCATGCTACCTGCAGTGTTGCTGTGACGCGTGGACACGTGGGCTAAATGCAGATGTCCCAGCAGACAGGCGGTGTTGGACTGCAAACCGATGGCTCCAGAACAGCTGACTACCTGCAGAGAGAGCGCCTGGCATTGACATTCCTCCACACAGACGCAGCCAGCTCGGAGGAGGAGGAGGAGCTCTTGCCTGGGTGAAGGCTCGGATGACCTCATTGAGTCGGCTCTGCTGCTGGGACGACAGCTCCAGCTCACTCTTCAGCTGAAAACACAGTCAGCACTGAGAACGCTCACTCCACGCCACCATCACGCCACTGACGTTCAGACAGAACCACAGCAGGGAGCTGAACTGAGACAGACTTAGGACAGCAGCACTAGTCTTATCTCACTGACAGTGGAGAATACCTTCTTTCTCGTCACATTTGCTTACAGGATGTGAAATGACCCCGATCGTTGCTGCAGCGAACAGGTGTTAAACTCCAGACCTCGAGGGCCGGTGTCCCACATGTTTCCAGCTATCACTGAAGCTCCTTACTGGCTAAACACACCTGATCCTGATGAACCTGATCACGTTTTCTAGGCTGTTTTGGAGTTTGGCTAATATTTACATGCTAGCTGTTTTGGCTAATTTAGACTTTTTTCAGCTTTTTAGGCTAATTTGGAGTTCAGCTATTTTTTCAGCTACATGCTAGTTCTTGTTTTGTTTTCAGCTTCAGTGTTTTCAGCTATCAATTTCAGCATCTTCTGCATCCAAATTCAGCTCACAGCATTCACACTATCATAATCACAGGTAATGCTGTATATCTAGTTCATAATTATGTTAAAAAGTTACTGTTTCAAAGTTTTAAAAATGTAGTTTTAGAGCGTTCAATAAACGTTTATCCTGTTCGGCCCGCGTCTTAGCCGTGTTTTGGATTTTGGCCCCCTGTGTGATTGAGTTTGACCCCCCCGGTCTAGAGACTAGGTAGTTTCCTAGCACGTCTCTGACTGCAGCTCACTACATCTCAAGAAAGATGTTACACACAGAGTGATGTGATTTTAATAAACTGACCCTTTTAATTTGGGTATAGTGTTTTTGTTCTTATTTCTGGATTATTCCTCAGGGTGTTGGCCAAAGTGAATGTTACTTTCTAGTGCAATATTCACAGTATTCTACGGTGAACGTTGTTTTCAGTACTTCCTCCTTTTGAACAAACTGTAGTGTTGTCAGTAGATGTCCTCTGCCCAAACAAGGTTCTCTCAGGACATTAAAAAGCCTCTGATCTAATCGGATTTATCTGCTTACATCAACTTAAAATCAGCATCAATCTGACACACTCCACCAGTTAGCATGCTATAATACACAGATAGTGAGTGCTTACTTGCTTTAACCATCAATGTAAATGACGGGATGCATGACTTTCCCATACCTGCATGAGGTAACTCTCTGATCCCACTAAAGCCACCAGGCCGTTGGCTGCAGCCAGTCGCTGCATGGTGGGACACCCCTGCAGGACAAACAACTCTTCAGTACGGAAGACTTTGACTTCATCAACAAACGCTTTTGTCATTAATCCAAAGGATGGCAGAAGTTTGCACTAAAATAAGTGGTATTTGTTTGTGTACCTCAGCGAGTAAAATCTTGATCCAAGCAGCCAGCAGACGAGGGAAGATGTCCTCCGCTTTGCCGTGGCCAGACAACGCCAAACCGTGGACGACCAGCCCGAGAGCGAGAGAGAAGCCCGGCGTCTGGAGGCAGCGCAAGAGCGCAGGGTCAAGTAAACATCCAATTTGAATGATCTGCTACTAGGACATTTTCATTAGAATGTTATTGAAAGACAACTTTCTAGAAAAGACCAACATTCTTTCAACATTCAACAAAGAACAGAAATGGAATTTTAAAGTTTTTCCTTTTTAAAAGTTTATTTGCAGAGATGTTTGAGTAAAACTTTGAGCTCTTCATTCAGCTCTAACACCAACATAACCCTCGAGAATAGTTGCTGTTTGAATGTAACCAGAATGTTCAGAACTTTAAACTCACAATTTAATGAGATTTGTTTCTGAAACCTGATGAAGGTCATTGTGGTTTTTCAAAGACACTCCTGATCTTTGCAATAGACAAACACATTACCTACATTTACAACAACAATAGTTCACTTTAAAATACTTCTCTCCATTCAATAAGTGAAACTCTGCAGCTCAGACCCCGACCTGCTGGCTCTCCTCCGTGAGGGCTCGAAGAGCATTCATGGTCTCCTCGGCCTTGGAGGCGTCCACCAGACCTCCGCAGAAGGAGGAGACGCTCACACAGGCCACAGAGTATGCCAAGACCTGGACAAAAAATAGAACCACAGGTTCAAAACATACAGCAAAAACAGAAAGAACGTTTTTACACCTGGTGGAGATGTTAGCTTTGGTTCCTCTCATGAAATGAGCAGATTTGGATCTTTGTTGCCAAGTCTGTGTAATAATTCACAAACCCACCAGAACCTTCAGTGTTTCCACAGCTGACTTCTACTTTCATGCTCTAGTGTGACTCACAGTCGAATCAGGAATTCGATGGGAAGTTACCATGACAACAAACCTAAAGCCGTCAGCATGGTTAACTCCACCGCCTGTTAGGTCTATTGCTTTGTGTCCGAGTCAGCACCCGAGTCAGTGACAAGGTCAGTGCCCCATTCAGTGCTCGAGTCAGTGCTCAAGTCAGTTACCCGAGTCCGTGGTTGACTTTAAAAACTACAGGAAGTGTGAAGGCTCTCTCACCTCCTGCAGCATGCGTCCTTGCCCGCCACTGTTTTGCAGGTTATCCAGCAGCCTGTCCAGAGTCCGGCAGACGTAGACGCGCTGCTCAGTCTGACCTTCACTGCACATGGCTGACAGTACAAGAGCCAGACCTAACAAGCAGCCAGTACTGAAGAAAAAGAAACCCTCCTTTAGTTTTTCAAAGCGCCGTTCTTTGACAGCACATTCAGAGAAGCAGCTCACACGACTCTTTAAAGGTAGTTGGTTTCAGTTCTGATCATTGGGGTCTAAATCCCCTCTGGTAAAAGCACTGACTTGTATTCCAGGTCAGGGTTGAAGGAGCAGCTTTCAAGAGCTTCCAGAGACTTCAGGAGGAACTCCTTGTCCTTCTGAGTGGAGACGTCACTGAAACACAGAGACAGTCACTGAAGGATGGGCAGCTGCAGCTCTGGGTCAGCACCTCCTGGACAGTACCTGAGGCGCTGGTGGTGCAGGCTGGATAGGACCATGCCGAGCGCCAGCCCGGAGTGGAACTGAACAGCCTGAGAGTCGTCTGCAGCTGGAGAACCAGGCAGGCCGGCCTGAAGCGCAGACAGGACCTGGACCAGCCCGTCTTTCTGCCACACCACCAGAACTGGGACCATTAGAGAGAGGGCCAGGCTGGCACAGGAGCGAGCGATGGCACTCGCTGTGTTTTCACCCGAATAGGAGCGCTGAGGAAGAGAAGCCCGTAAACACGACTAGAGAAGCAACCAGAGTCCTGGCACAAACTAACAGGATTTGACAAACAGATCTTTAAGCTAACAGTCTGTCAACAAACGCAGGCAAAGCTAAAGTAAATACAAAATAATTTAAGGAACTCTGATAGATATCTTTAATTTTGAAAAGTGGAAGTATGACACTTGGACTAAACATAAAACAGCTGCTCGTTGGAAAATCCATAACCATACATGGACATTCAGAAGGGAAGTCTGGTGAAGTGTCTGATTGGACAGCTTATTCTGTATGGGGCCATGGGCCGGGAACCCTGAGGAGTGAGACACTCTCATGATTTCTGTCTTCATGAAGAGCAGGACAATGACGAATATGTTAACGGAACACAGCTTCAGTTCAAACTCAAAAGTTCTATTTAGTTCCAACAAACTAGAATAGAAAAGTTTTCTCCTAACTGGAGACTGTTTTGGTCCTGAGCGCCTGAATGTTTGACTGTAGTTCAGGAAGACGAATATGCAGAGAGGGCTTTTTTAGCTTTGGAGACTGAACGTCTTAAAAACACTCCCGAGGAGGGCAGTCACTTCAGTTTGTCAAATGACACTGAGAAGGAGCTTTCTGTTTTACCGTCTGTCATATCCAGAGGAGAGGGCACACCTAGCTGATAAAACGTCTGATGTACGTTCCTATAATCAGCTTAAAATGTCTGATCAAAATAGACTCAAACCTTTCTTTTGGCTCCTTTACTTATGCTGCTGGGTTTTGGGAAAGAGGACATTTGATGCATGTGTTGCTTTAACGCATATGTGTCAAAGTCAAGGCCCGGGGGCCGGATCCGGCCCTCCAGGTAATTCTATTCGACCCTCTAGATCATTTTATTTTATTGTTATTTTGCTCTCATTTCTAACTTGTATAATTTGTACATAATATTTTCCTATGGAGAATAAAATATTGAAAGTTATTTAAGGTTTAAGTTGATTTATTCTGAAATAATATTCCTGTCTTTTATTATTCATCATTATGTAAAAAGCTACTGTTTTAATGTTTCAAAAATGTACATTCTGTTAGCTTTTTGGACTTTTTTGTGATTTACTAAGATTTTTTAGGCTGTTTTGGAGTTTAGCTAATATTTCAGCTACATGCTAGCTGTTTTGGCTAACCTAAGTTTTTTTATTTTATTTTTTCAGTTTTTTAGGCTAATTTGGCGTTTAGCTAATATTTTAGGTGGCTATTAACTCTGATCTTCAGAGGCCAAATTCAGCTTACAGCATTCACACTAGCATTATCACAGGTAATGCAATATATGTAGTTCATAATTAAGTAAAAAAGTTATGGTTTTAAAGTTTTAAAAATGTAGTTTTAGAGTGTTCAATAAATGTTTACTCTGCTTGTTTCGTGACCTAAGATGTTTTTAATTTGGCCCCCTGTTTGATTGAGTTTGATGCTCCTGTCTGTCTTTTTTCACGCTCTGTGTAAACCCATGTGGGCGGGGCACCTTTAGGTAATAAGTAATAAACAAACAAACAATTCGAGACCCTTAAGAGCTTTAGCATGACAGCAACACGACTAGCATGACTGGAATGTCAGCAGGCTCTTGTCCACAGCTGCAGGAAATGGAACAAGTGTTATCCCATGAAGGATGATGTTAACCACGGAGAAATGTGTCTCACTGCTCCTCTGGGAACATTACACCAGCAGGCCTGTGGCACTTCCAAACCTTAACAGTAACTGAACTTTAATTCAACTCAGTTTATTTACTCTGTTTATTTTGAAGTTGAAACACGCGGTTTTCAATCAGATGCTAATTTATGCAAAGACATTGAAACTTCACACACATCCTTTCCAGCTTTGCACTCACCTGCACCACTTTCAGACATGAGTGTGCACAAAGGAGGAAACAGGTCTGTGAAGAGGCTGATTTCAAACAGCACTCACATGTAAGAACCAGGGGAAGACTTGTCCTCTGGCCTTGTAGCTGCTGCTGATGATGCTGAGCAGAGTGTCGAGCACCATCGTTAACCAGCTGGCAGTGGGCACGAACTCCGGTCCAGCCTGCAGGGACAAAAGCTGTTTCCACACACTTCCATCACAGGAGAGCAGGACACTCACAGGTCTGATGCTCTCACCCCCACGCCGCCGCCGCTGTCGGCAGGCAGGTTGTTCTCATATTTGGCAACGACAGCAGCCAAGCTGCTCAGAGCCAGGATGGAGTTTCCCTGAACAACAGGACTGTCCCTGAAAACAGACAGGACTTTCAGCAGCAGCTCCTGAAATCCTCACAGGTCTTGGTCACACGTCAGGCTTACTTTGTGGCAGTTTTGATGACTTCTGACAGCTGATCTCTGCTCCTGAGAACAAGCATGAGATTTTAAAAATGAAAGCAAAGGACATTTTTTGACTAGCCTGAAATGTTTCAAACTGAGTTCTAAAATAAAATTCTGCACAGCATTAGAGACTGCTGCGTTCTCTGGTGCTTTTTCAAACAAGACATCAGCAGACCCCTGCTGATCAGATGGTTGTCAGGTTGCTTCCTTCTCTTGAGATTCAACATCTTAACACGTCTTTAGTGCTACGTTTTAATCACAAATTTGACCTGAATGCATCCAGAGAGTGAATGTGTATTAATGTGATATAGAAAGCACTTTGTGGGATAGAACTAACTAAAAGAAAGTAAATAGGTTTATAATGTGAGGATGGGTGAATTGTGACTGAGTGGTCAACTAGATTAGAGCATCCTTTGGCCGTGTATACCATCTAACAACATGAATTCTGTGGTAACTACTGAGACTTTAGAGCTGGGGAAGCAGCGAAGCCTTTCCCTGAGTTACAGTGACTCTCACCATAGCCAGGCACAGTGCTGCTTATACTGCAGCTCCTCTGGATCCTCCTTTCCTCGTTTACGCTGCATTTCCAAATCAGCCCTTCTGCCCTGGACCCAGACACAATCCATTTTATCAGTCAATCAATTCATTATTTATTTAGCGCCTTTAAAAACAGAAGGAACCAAGGTGCTGGACAGAAAATCAAATATAGAAATAATTAAACTAGAAAAGTTGCATTATCTGTGATAATGCTAGTGTGAATGCTTTTTGCTGAAAATCGTGACACAATTTACTCTATCTGCTGTAGGGATTTACTGAAAAGGCAAAAGCTATTAGCAAAATGTTACATTTGCTAAAAGACTGGAAACTTTGCAAAAGAACAATGAAAGAGCGTTGACCTAAATTTCTGAACAATTTGTAGCAAAATTGCTTAAAAATCTCTATTATGAGACAATTTCGCAAAAAATATTTAGTGTGTTACTTAAATATGAACATAACTCCAAATTCACCCAAAAAGCTAACTTGTTGCTTAAATACTAGCTAGACTCCAAAATACCCTAAAAATCCCCAGTAAACTAAATAAGTCAAAAACATTAGCCTGTTGAAAAACAGAAGCTAAGCTCTAAACTAGCCTATAAAATTCTCAGCAGATAACAAATTAGCCAAAAATGTTAGCATGTTGCTAAAATATTAGCTAAACTCCAAATTACCATAAAAAAACTCAGAACCTCAGTAGATAACAAATAAGCCAAAAAAAGCGAGTACATTGCTTTTACTACCTAAACTCCAAAATAGCCTAAAATTCCTCAGTTAACTAAATTAGTAAAAAACATTACCATGTTGCTAAAATAGAAGCTAAACTCTAGATGTTTTGAAAATGAGTATAAAACCTGAAAACATAACCCATGAATATAATTAAAGGCTTGTTGCTGATCTACTTAAAATTTTGACAGTTGAAGACTTTGTCATTCATTTCTTATGGGGCATATGCTGCTCAATATTTCAAAAACTATAAAGAGTATGAATACAAGCAGTAATGTCCTGAACGAGCTGAACGTTTTCATACAGAGATTGCTGAAATCTCTGAAAGTGATTGATCTCCTACATGCTGAAAACCGTACAGAAAGGAGCAGGAGAATCACTGTAGTGTAAATGATTACTAAACATTCACTCAATAACAAGACACAAGGCAAAGCTCAGCGTCCAAGCCGAGACAAAATGTATACATGCACAAAGACAAATAGTTCCAGCATACCCAACCCTTTTTTTGATAAAAAACAGAAACACAGAAAAAAGAGAAGTAGTCTACTGTTAAAGATGCAGAGGATTCAGTAATCCTGGAGAACTGCAGTTCAATATCAAACTACAAAAGGTCAGGATGCTTCAAAGACTAACATGAACAGTGCAGGTTTGACAGAGAGCTACACACAGTTCGACATGGCTCTGAAGGATCGAGAAGATGTCTGAGGCACAGACCTGCAGGACCGCGTGGAAAGTTCGGCTCATGAAACCCCTCCAGGCCTGAGGCAGCAGAAGAGCCCTGTGCCACTCTGAGGGCTGAATGTTCACCTGCCAGCCCCAACAAAGCAGAATGCATTCAGTTCCGGTAGCAAGGACAGGTGGGTGGAGACAGAGGGAAGCTAACCTCATGAATGAGGGCGGTGAGGGTCTGCTGGTAGCTGCGGCTGCGGCTGATGAGAAAGCGGTCCATGGGCTTTCCTTCGCGGTCCGTCTGCACTGGAAGCTCATAGGACAGCAGCAGTCCGGCTGCAGGACACAGACAGATTAGGTGAGATCTTCTAACAAAGCAATATGAACAGGAAAATGAAAGCATGAGTAATGCCTGTACATCCTTTAGAAAGAAGATGTGTGGAACACGAAAGGAGGACAGCCAGGACAACCTGCGAGTCCAGGCTTGAGTCCGGGCTGTTTGTTTTTCTCGTAGGTCTTCAGCATGAAGGACGGGATCCCTGCCACGGTTTTACCCTGGTCCGAACGCAGACCGCCCCCCCTCAGGGCAGAGAAGTACACTCCTCGCGGCATCTGGTTCATCTCCTGTCTCACCAGGGATGTCAAGAAAAGCTCAAAGGCTAAGAAGAAGAGAGCATGCAGGTGAACACGCAGGTGTGAAGAACAAGAGAGCAGCGGGAGGTTTGATGACAACACCTTGATGTACCTGATAAAACAGAGGAGGAGGTCAGAGCCAGCAGCTTCATGTAGGAGGACCCTGGGATGGAGAGGTCCTTCTCCTCTTCCTCCTCAGTATTTTCATCGTTGTCTTCCTCATTTTCAAGGATCTTGACAGCTGGTCTGGCCTGAGTCAAACAGGTTTAGTCAATCAGTTTAGTCCTCCACGTTATTATACATTGTTCCCTTATAATATCTATGTTCACTTTTGGCTGTCTTGCTGGTTTTGTGCAAGCTTTTTCATTCTTTATACAGCCCACTGAGTTCTGCGTCCTGAGTGGCTGTTGATCTTGTCTATCAGTCTCCTCTGTGCCTCGTTTCCAGTCTGGAATGCGTCCAGAGTTTCATAAATCTTTAATCCCAATCAGATCTTTGTTTTCATTCTAAAATCCTGGACTTATTTATCAATGAAGGCTTGAACTTTTGGGAGTCTGAAGTGTGAGAGAAAAGTGTGAAAATGTTCATGAGAAGTCTATAAAGTGCGAAGTGAGAATTCTTACAGCATTAAAACATCTGAAATTTTACTTTGCAGATTTCACACATCACAGGGCATTTATGGAACTCAAGTCTACAGTTCAATGACACTACTGAGGCCAGTAAATACAAATGTCTACCTGCCAAACACGTTTTTCCAAGCAAATTAGTTCATTATTTTACAAATAAACGATAGGTATGATTTAAAAAGGATATATGTTGAATTCAAACAGAAAGGAAGTCACAACATACTGTAAAATAAAAACAAATTTTTAAATAATTAATTTCAGGGTGACTGGTATTTATTTCTAATCTTTGCTCTGTGGTTTTGTGTTTTTTTCTTGGTCTGTGAGGGGTTTTATTTTCAGTCACAAATAAGTTATTTCTTCTCATTAGCATGGCTAAAGAGCCCCCTGTAAATATCTGATCTTAAGTTACGAACCAGATAATGAGAATACATGTAAAGTAAATGGTGTGGTCGAGCCGGGGTGGGATTATATAAATTCACTTCCTCCCACTCCCTTTCAGGCAATCTCTTAGTGCCTAGTCATCCTGTGTTTGACATGTCTTTATGGATGTAAACTTCTAGTGATTACTTGTATTGCACAAAAATGTTTTTTTCTTGATTGCTTGAAATTAACCATTTATAATCCAATATAAAAGTATCACATTGTAGATTCAGCTTCTGTCTCCGCCTCCCCTCAGGTAGAGTCTGGGTGTCATCCTCGACAGCTCACTATCTTCTCATTCTCACATTAATTACGTTACCTGAGCTGCCTGCCTCTACCTGCGCAACATTAATCGTCTCCGCCCTTCTCTCACAGTCCTTTGATCTTAGTCACTTCTCACCTCGACTCCCAAACAAAACTCTCAACAAACTACAACTGGTCCAGAATTCAGCTGCCCGTATCATCTCTACAACTCCAACCTGTGATCACATCGCCCTGTCCTCCAGCAAATGCACTCCCCCTCTCGTTCTCTCCGGTGCTCTTCTTCTCTCCAGCTCTTCGTGCTCGTCTAGTCATGGGGAGCCGAGCCTTCAGCCGGTTGACTCTCTTCCTCAGTAATATTGTCGCCTCTCTCATGTTCAAATCCAGACTCAAAACTCACCTGTTTAAAACTGCTTTCTCACTGAGATTTTCTATCTCATCTCTGTTGATTTATTTTTAGGGCTGTGAAAGTTAACGCATCAACGCACGTGATTAATCAAAAAGAATTAGCACGTTAATATCTATTAACGAAAATTAATCACACTTCACAGAGCAGCAGTCCTTCACTTTTCCTCTGCGGTTCAGCCCTCCTCGTGTGTGTTTAAGCACTTTGTCAGATATGATTGAACTTATCACGTGGTTATTTACAAAAGAAGCAAATATTTAAGTAGTTTTAGTACTTTAATCTTGTTATTTTTAGTTTAGATCATTTTTCACAAAAAGCAGATCCGTGGTCCGGCACGACGTCATGACGACATCACGTCGCTGAGCCTCGACTCTCTTGAAATAAAACCGCAGACAGAAAACTCTTAGTATCTTACTGCTGATGTGTTTTGAACACATTACATTTCTGGGTTTACACTTGATACATTTAAAAAATAAGACAATAAAAATGAAAGAAACATTTTCTCTCTAGTCTGTTGTTGTTCAAAAGCTGCATATTGTCATATAAAATTTACCTAGGAAAACATTCAGATTAATCACAACACAAAAGTGTGATTAATCTGAATATAAGTGATTGACAGCATTAATTAAAATGAAATGTTCTAAATGTGTTTTGTGTGATTTCATGTTGTGATTACTTGCAGATAAGTGGTTACCAAATAATGTAACAAAAAATTTTGATTAATCACAATTAATTTTTCCCTAAGTACGCGATTAATTACATTTTTTAATCAATTCCTCAGCCCTACTTAATTTATTTTACTTTATTTTACTCTACTTTTATGTGTATTTATTCTGTTTTTATTGCTATGTACAGTGTCCTTGAGTGTCAAGAAAGGCGCTTAAAAAAATGGAATATTATTAAATTTAAGATGTGTAAGTATATGCCATTCACCAATCTGGATTTGGATGAAATTATTGGAGAAAACCTGTACCTTCTCAGGAAGGTGAAGTACTGTGTGGACTCCTTCAGGAAAAGCTGCCAAAGCCTTGTAGCCACAAGCGGCCACCTCTGGATTCTGTCCAATCAGAGGAGAGTTCAGGTTTAGTGAGTTGTAGAGAAAAATGTTTCAACTCAAGACAATATGACCAACCCTACTAGCATTTGATTTCTCACTGCATAATCTAAATCACTTACTCTGCATCAGGTACATATGACACATTTAAATCATTTTTCAAAGTGATATGTAAAGTTACAGTCTACTAAGCTCTGTTTGTTTTTCCTTTACAAAGTGTGAAATGTAGTTTGTTTCCTGCTTCAGAACAGAAAATGTCCCTCAAAAATGTAGAGGTCGAGTGTCTTTAGTGTACAGACCTTGCTTGAAGCATAATTCCAGAGGAAGCTGACCACCTCATCTTTAAGTTTCTACGAGGAAAGCAGAAACAGACTCATTTTTAAAAGGAGGAGTGACTTTAACTCTAATCTCTGCATTAACGAGATCTATCTGAGCTTGTTAAAATTAAAACACCGTCTTCTGTTAGCAAAACCTCTTCCTTCTTCCACCAGAGTTGTGCTTTTGGGCAGAATTTGTTGTAAAAACCTCATTTCAAGTCCTTCCAATCAATCATGTAAATAGAATCTAAAAAACCAAAACTCTGGTTTTTACAAAGAAATAAGGTTGCATAAACTGAATTGTAGCTGAATTGATCTTGCCCACTACTCAGAGAACTTCTTTAGAATTCCTGCTGCTCTGCAGAAACTATGTTCTAGAAAACGACACAAGGAGATTTAGATTTTGGCTAAAAGTGGCATCCTCATAATGAAAAGATCACTGGGAACGCTTGGACAAAAAGATGATGGGAGTGGGTCTGTAAACTGCTTTTGTCAAAATCAACATGTATCATCCAGATCTACAGGATGAGAACATAAAAATACCTCATAGTCGTCGGATTTGACCGGCAGCTGTGGAACCAGGGACAGGAGCTCGGCTATAGCTTTAACCATCAATGGGCGGGAATCGCAGCAAAGCTCAGGACCCAGACTTTTCCATGTTGACATAATATCCACCACCTGTACAGCAGGCCAGGCAAAAGCCATAAAGATCATTTGAACTGTATTCTACAGCAGGAACATGAGTTTATGAGTCATTTTAAATAACTGTTGTTTGTTAATCTGAACTGCATGGAAATGCATTAAAGTGGATCCTGGAGAAAGAGAGTGATGTTTGAAGACTGAAGGTGTGTTCTGGTCCAGCACCTCTGCTTGGCAAAGCTCACGTAGACCTTGAAGAGCGAGGGCAGCAGGGGTCGCCATGTCTGGTTTGCTGCACTGCTTCAGTGTGAGTGAGATGCCAGCCAACATGTCTGCAGCATGCTGGTAGGGCCTGAAACACACAAACACGACTCAGTTACCCTATAAGTCAAGGCTATGCAAATGGTTGATTCTGTCATTAATCAAATGTTGAAGTACTAAAAGACCCTATACTCTGATCCGATGATGATAGTAACCACACATTTTGGATCTTGGAGCTCCCTCTGCCTGTTGCAGACCAGAAACTGCTCTGACTGAATGAATCTATGTGCACACCCCTGACTGTATGAGAGAACTGGACTGAGTGAGTGTGACGTCACCCAATAGAAAATCCAACCAAATTATGTCAATTCAGTCGCCATCTTATCAACAATCCCATAGAAGTTGGAACCAGCAGGTACTTCGTGTTTGGAACACCAGGTGGGAGGAGCCACTCAGTCCAGTTCTTGCATACAGTCAATGGTGCACATGAACACACACACACAGAAACACACAGCACTAATTATTTGTCAAAAATCTAAAACAAGTTTATAGTGTACTATATGGAGCGTTCGCCATTTTCTAGTGCTGTCCAAAATCCAGAGCACTAGAAATTTACCAGAAAAACTAGCGTGCATCGATGCTCAATAGATTCGTGAATATAGACCACAATGCATTGAAGTCAAACTATTTTGAACAAAAACGTGTTTAAATGTAATTTTTAAACCATCCACATTTTCACCATCAGAACACACAGACAGTGACTTTGTGACTTTATGGACATCTCAGACCAAAATAAAGTCAAAAGTGCAGTTCTCTTTTTTCACCAAAGATAAGTGTTTTTATTTCTTGTCCTTCATAATCATATCTCCTAGTATGGTAAGATTGTTTAGCAAGTATGTGCAGCATCAACGGTTTCTAGTTGCTGAAATGTGCCACACAAATGAATATTGGCACCCTTCTTATTGTTGCCAAACACCGTCTAAGTCCTGTTGGTGTGAGGTCAGTGTGTAGCAGTGGTGTCGTCCGGCGTGGCCAGAGCTCCTGCTGTGTCTGTGCATGAACCTCTCTCTGCAGACGTCTCTGAGGCAGGCGGCTCGAGCCAGGACTCGTTCCCACTCCGAGTCTTTCCCCACCACCACTCTGCTGTCCTGCTGGCTCAGCAGACGCTGCAGCTCTGGATACACTCGATCCTTCACACAAACCAACACAAGGTTTCCTTCTAGCACGTCTACTAAAACAACAATAAGTGAGTTTTGAATGAGTCCCTATTGTAGACCTGTTTTTTCCAGAGAGCAGTCATAAGGCGCATTACAACAGCCTTCAACTTGGGGGCGCTGGCCAGCATTTGTAGAGTCTGTAGCACCATGGGCACACACAGCTGAAACAGAAAGGTTCAAAAGGTGACTATAGGAGGATTTACGGCAGACTGCATAGGACTTTTTCTGAGTCTTCAGCACCTTGTGAGTCCCAAAGTTGGGCAGGCAATTGAGCACAGCGAGAGCGGTAGCAGGGTTCTTCTCCCTCGACAGTTTGAACATCAGGACAGGAATCAGGGATGGCACCTGCAAACAGACTGCAGCTTCAGAGGGTTGCTGCGTCTTTTTACTCGGAGGTTTTCTTCTTTCAGATTCAAATTTCAAAGGCAGGTTTCTTCTCAGCTCAGTGAATGACAAGTCACCAATCCATCAAGACCAACAAGGAGGGAAGTGCTGCTTTAGGACAAAAACACTCAGACCTCATACAAATTCTTCACATGCTGCAGATTATTTCTCCTTTATAGTGACCAGTGTTTTCTACAGTTAGTCCAGCCTGAAATAAAAACATTTCTGCTCTATCTTTTGCAAGCCTCAACGTGTTTTTAAGTAACTAAAGTGGGTTACTTTTAGTTTTTATTCATGTGTGTCACCTTAAAAACTTAAATGTGACTTAAACACCTTAGTTATGGGGCACATTGAAGAACCCTTTGAGACAGGCTACGGTGGCTGAGACCCACCATCACACCAAAAAAAATTAATAAAAAAAAAAAAACGTGTAGCAAAGAAATGCTACAAACAAGCATGAAGAACCAAATGTTGCAGCTCTCTGAGGTCAGCAGGGAGCCACTGACTACCATGTGGAAATGTTAGAAAAGAACACAGGATAAAGTCCGTCTGTTTTCAGGGTCTCACTCTGTTGGTGTGAAACTCTTAACTTAATGTCACCTGCATGTTCTCACCAGAAGCAAGCAGCAGCATAGTTGCTTTTCCAACGCGGCTTCATCAGGGCGGCATCGAGCATCGCTCCCAGCATTGGCAGCAAGCGTGGGAGCAGAAATGGGAATGACCTACCTGGCAGGGGTCGACAGAGGCAATGGCTTGGCATGCTTTCAAAGCCAGCTGGCAGACATCCTCGTCACCCGCAATGATGAGATGGGTCACGATGAGGGTGCATGAGGAGGGCAGCTGTTGACTGCAGGACAAGGCCGAGCTGACTGCCAACAGCCAATCGGCTGCTGCCGCCGGATCGCGAGCTACTCTGCGCAGGATGGACAGAGCAACACTCAGCTCACTGTACCAGGGGCTGAGAGGGAGGGTCAGGCCCGGGCCCGGCTGAGGAGGACAGGGAAAGTTAAAAAGACCACTACCACAGGTTCTACTTCCATTAGTTTCTGCTACTGTTTCATAAATACAAATAAAACTAATGAAGAAATAAATGTCTGCAACAGCCAAACAAAAAAATACAAATCATTTATACTGAAAGGCACGGTCAGTAGGCAGCATTGTGGAAA
This sequence comes from Oryzias melastigma, assembly GCF_002922805.2. NCBI lineage: Eukaryota > Metazoa > Chordata > Actinopteri > Beloniformes > Adrianichthyidae > Oryzias > Oryzias melastigma. The sequence continues at coordinate 24,708,747 of NC_050529.1, forward strand.
AATGACTCATTAATTATTTAAATACTACAAACACATTTTTAATGGTTTCTGCTGCCAAAAACTAATATTTTTGCAACTCAAAAGTAAAATACATAAGTGAATTAGATGAATATTTCAGGGCTTGTAAATTCAACAATGGAGGGAAGTGTGATCCCTCATTTATTGCAGGAGTTATGTTCTTAAGCAACATGAAATATGTTTAAATTCACAAAGTAGGATTATGGATGTATCAGGGCTGTAAAACTCCTCACTACACATTTTATCCACTTTTCTTAGACAGACATGAACATTTTCACAGTTTTAAACTCTCAAAGTTCAAACCTTCATTGAGAAATAAGTCTGGGATTATAGAATGAAAAAAAGATCTGATCAGGATCTAAAATCTAAATCTGGTAAACTGAATGCATCTGTACAGGTGATCTTGTTGATTGACAAGATCTACAGCCAATCAGAATGCAGAAAACAATACACTATAAAAAGAAAAAAAATGTGCAAAACAGCAGTGAAAAAGGTGAACGGTGAAATAGCTCGAGACCTCTGGATAGAACTAATAAAAAATTCAATGTTTAGCTCTTTAATGTTGTACTCAACCATTTAAAAGAATCAAAAAAGTAAAATTGGGGCAAAAGCAGGAAGCTAACAGAGACTAAACTGAGACAGTAAAGGTGCTGCCTGATGGTTCAGTCAATGCAGGAGTCTGCAACCTGAAGCTCCAGATCCACCTGTGGATCTTTTATCTCTCCATAACATAAGCCATAGAGACTGCTGACCCAGACATGTCGACCGTCAGAGTCAGCAGCTCCCCCTAAACAAAACTACCTAAAGAAAATAAATAAACAAAGCCTGAAAACTAAGACTACCAAGATCCAAACTAAAATAACAAAACCCAGCAGAGTAAGACTGCTGAGGACAGAGAGGAGAAAAAGAACAAAAAAGAAAAGAAAAAAAAATAGCACATTTTTAAAATAAGGATTACATAATTATCATTTATTAAATTTAATTTAGTTAAATGTATAAACTGATGTCTGAGGTTCACATAGATGATAAACTATGTAGGTTTTTACATCCTGTTGACCTGAAGACGTCTTGTTTGATCAACTCTACCTCCAGAATGAACAGATTTTATATGCAAAGAAAAACTTTGGTAAAAAGTTTAGGTGAGTTAAAATCACATATTATCTTATGCTGAACAACACTGGTTACTAGCTGTTCAGAGCTGCATTGAGAAGATCCTGTTTGGCACAGAGTCTTTTATTTGGAAAATAAGTTAAAAAAAAAAAAAAGAAATCACATTTTGAGAGATGCTAGGTTCTTTTTATTTTTTTGCTTTTGTTTGTTCAAACAGACAAATTATATGTATTATTAAAAAAAGAAGGTCATGAATCCAAATTCCTTAAAGTCTAAGGTAAAACCAAGCAGTTCCTTTTAGGTTTTTAAAATGTCTCTTTTACTGTTAAAGGTTGCTGACCCCAGAGTCAATGGTAAAATCCTGATGTGGTTTCTCTGTGTTCCAAATACAGCTACAGTAAAAACAGCTTTAATCAATGTTCTTCTGTTCCCTACCACAGGCAGACAGCAATGATTTCTCTATCTTCAGATGAGAAGTCGACGTGCATGGAGTTAGGGCTCGTAGGTGTGACAGGTACCTGTGGAGGTCTGGCTGTGGGCCTGCTGATGCTGCGGAGCAGCCTGTGAGCCAGGCTGTGGATTGACCTGTGGGTTCTCTGATCAGCCAGAGGTTCAGTGAGACCTGAACAGGAGAGAAGCTGCAGCACTGGCAAAACCAGAACTGGGCTCAGCCAAGGCGGTTGCTCTGCATCCTCAGGGGCCAAACTCAGAGCTGCAGAGAAAACACACAACGTTTGGGGGTTTTTACATGTAAAGGACAAGATACTTTGGATTTTTGTGACACTTCCACGTTAACGTTTCAGAGGCCGAGACCCGCCGTTGCAGCAAAAAAATAAAGCAACTCTGCAAACAAAAAACAAGCTGAGAATAAAAGAAACGCTACAACTAAAGAATTCAAAGGACCGAGCTGCAAAATATAGAAAAAAATGCTGCAAATAAAAAAGCCAGAGCAGAAGTGGAGGACGGACCGGAGACTAACTGACAGTCATGAGACGGACTCCCCACACAATGCAACAGAGAAGCAGCGGAGATTCAGGGTTACTTTCTTGTTCGTTTTCCAGTTCGTACTTCTGATTTGTTTTTTGTTGTCTTCTCACCGCGGTGCACGGGCAAAATCAATCCCTAATCCTCCACTTCCTTTGCAGCGTTTTTCTTAGAGTTTCTGTTTTTGATTTTTTTTTTCTGCTGTGATGGTGGATCTCAGCCACTGCACAAAGTGCAGCTTGTATGAAAAATGAAAGGGAAAATAGACCCCAGACAAAATAGAAATATTAAAGATTTAAAAAGGAAATCTGTTAAATGATTTAAAACCAAAAAATCTGAAAACAGAAAACATTAAATAAAGGACATTTTTATGGACTTTCTGTTAAATGTATTTAGATAACTGGACTGAGGGCGTGTGACATCATCCATTTAAAATGCTTTGTTTCCCTCTAAACAAAATTCAGTCACCATTTTTCTGTAACATGAACGCCGCCACTGCTTTTATTTAGCATCGACTTTGAGAAGAAGTGGTTCGTCTTTCACCTAATCCGCAGAAACAACAACGGCTCTCTTGTTTGTGAAAGACCATGTCTTCTGAGTGGTTGGAGTTATGAAACGACACCCAAAAGGAGTGAAAGGTGGAGCTTTAGAGGTGACATACTTCCGGCTAGAAAAAAGGAGCCCGAGGAAATAACTCCTATTTGATCTAAAATGAGTTATTTGGTGTGTCAAAGGTAATTAGAACCAGATATATAGATACAGTTTACTCTGAAAGGCTTAGAATAGCGTGGTGTAGGCTCTTAAAGGCAGGGGCCCCCAAACTGGGGCCCAGATCCGGCCCACCTCCTCATCCCAGACAAATCCAAAACACTTTAAGGGACGCCCCATTTTTCTCAATCTGGCCGATCAAGACCCACATGGAACGTGACTGCAGCCTGAGCTGAGACAGGAGAGGACAGACTATTATGGTGTGAATGCTTTAATAGTGATTCTCCTGCTCCTTTCCATACGCTTTTTGGGCCGCAAAAACTCAATCACACTTTCAGCGATTTCAGCAATCTTGGTTTAAAAATGTTTGGAGTTTAGCTAAAATTTTACTATTATGCTAGCTGTTGTGGAAATATTTAGAAATGTTTTCCGGTTTTTTAGGATAAATTGGAGTTTTGCTTAAATTTTAGGATTATGCTAGTTGTTTTGGCTAACTTAGATTTGTTTCTTATTTTTAGGATAATAGGATATTTTACCATTATGGTAGTAATTTTGACTGAGTTTAAAAATGTTTTTCAGTTTTTTATGGGATTATTTGGAGTTTAGATAATATTTTACCATCATGCTAGCTGTTTTGTAATTTTTCCTCTTTTTTTTTTGCTTATTTGGCATTCAGTTATTATTTTATTAAGTTTTCGGCTTCAGCATTTTCAGCAGCCACATTCAGCTTTCAGCATTCCCACTATCATTTCTACAACTAATGCTATATATCTAGTTAGTTTAATTTTTTTAATGTTTTAGTATTATTTTTATGTGAAGATTACAGAAATTAATTATTTAAAATTTGGTTATGTGTGGTTTTCTGGAAAACCATAAACGTTTAGACTTGAGATTGTTACACTTATTCTGTTAGCCTACAAACCAACAGTACGTCATATCGGAGAAGAAGACAGTCATGTGGTCCTCACATAAAAAAGTTTGGGGACCCCTGCTTTAAGGCATCTTCAGCTGCTCCTTCACAAGACAAATGTCAAGTGCAGTGTTGGGACTAACGCCGTTTAAGTATAACGGCGTTACTAACGGCGTTATAAATCAAGTAATTTAGTAATCTAACTAATTACTTTCATCCTCGCTGTAACGCCGTTATAGTTACTTCGTGTAAATCGCGGTGCGTTACTTCAAAGTTTGATGATCTTGCTGGAGCTGGGCGCTTCGTACCCGAGCGTTCCGCGTCAATTCTGGCCGGAAGTTGCATCAAGATACATGAGAAAATCCGGTTTCTTTTCAAAATATAACCAGTTTTTCACAATAAAATGCCGCGATTGACAAATGTGATCATGTTTTTGTATCTAAACAGGCGGTAGACACGGATATAAACATTACAATCACAACACAAACGTGCAAACGAGTTACTTTGCCAAGTAACTAATTACTTTGAAGATGCAGTAATTGAGTTACTAACTCAATTACTTTTTGGGAGAAGTAACTAGTAACTATAACTAATTACTTTTTTGAAGTGAGATGCCCAACACTGGTCAAGTGACTATTAAACAGTGCAGGTTTAGTACCGAGGCTGAGCAGTCGGCTCTGCTGAGCTGCAGGTGCCTCTAACAGGAGCAGCGCCGAGCTCATCAGCAGTTCATCCAGTGGAAGGTCCTGCAAAAGAAGTCTGAGCTCAGAGAAAGCACAGAAATCTCCAAAGATGATACGATCTGAGGTTCAGCGTCACCTGTTGGCAGATAGGCAGGAGCTGCTGAATCAGATCAAGCAGAGGCCGGCAGTCTGTGTTCAGCTTCAGGCATCGCTGACATGCACACAGCAGCTGCAGCAGCAAACTGGTTCTCTCACGGATCCAGAATTCTCCAGAAGCCCTGGTGAGTTTCTGAAGAAGAGCATCTGCAAACACGCTCAATTCCAGCGCTGCCTCCACCCTGTCCAGCTGCAGCAGAGAAAACAATGATGGTTTCTGCTGAGCCACACCTCACATGGTAGAACTGAGTCTGACCTTATACTGCAGTACAGCTGGGATAAACAGTGGCCATCAAACAGTACATCTACATCAAAGACTGGATTAGTACACTTTACGTTTATAGAACTACTCATCAAAGTTAAGTGGAACCACAAACCCTCCTTCATAAACATTGGTTGATCATCAGCAGTAAAAACCCAGCATGGTTCCAAACATCATTCTTAAGTTCAAGATCCATGAGGAGCTTTAAAAAGGGATTCTGACAGCAAAGAAGTTAGTAACTTCTTCATTTAACACTAAATATTAATATTCAAACAATTAGAGACCCATACAAAGAAAAACAGTTCTACCTTTTGTCTTAATCCATATTGTCTTTTTACGCATTTATAAACAGTTCATCTAAAGGTTTTTGGTCAAACATGATGACACACCCAAACAAACGGACATGTGGAGACAGTCTCATGGCGTCCATGCATCACCTGCATGTGAGGAACCAGCTGACAAAGACACAGCAGCAGGCTGTCGTGAACGGCTGAGGCCTGATCCTGGTCTCTGTCCTGAGGAGCGGATCCGGGAGTGGGCTGTGTTGGCAGCAGCACCCTGAGGAGACTCTGACGGAGCAAGGCATGCTGGGGCAGCTGCTGGGGCTCGCAGTACAGGTAACGGAGGAAGGGAGCCAACATGGTGATGTACGAGGCTTTATTTCTGAGTTCACACGGACAAATGCACACCAAGACAAGGTACACGCATTAAAAACATCATCTCATGTTCATGACTCAGGGGTTTGAATCTCCACCATTGTGGAGTTGCTCACAATGAGAGCTGGTATGGGTTTATTTATGAGCCCCCCCCCCCCAGCCTAGGTGTCCCACAGTAAACTTCCTTGTCTTCAGAACTTCAGACTTCAGAATACACGTGAACAGCAACAGTGACACCTTGATGGGAGGGAATGGACAAAATGATCTGAGCCTGGGTAGTGTTCTGTTCTTTGAGTTCTCGTCATAGTTTGTCCATAACAAACACTATGATCAAACACGTCTATTCATGCACTTTGGCATCAGGACAACAAAGCCAGAAGGCTGATGATCAACTCGGCGGCCTTCAGCAGTGTCTCTGACACTCGGGTATAGAAAGATACAGAGACGTCCACTGATTATGACCTGGTGTGAATGCTGAAAGCTGAATTTGGCTGCTGAAGATGCTAGTGCTGATAGCTGAAGATGCAGAAGTTGATGGCTAAAAACGCTGAAACTGATAGTCAGCTAAAATATTAGCTAAATGCCAAATTAGCCTTAAAAAAAAAAAAAAATTAGGCCAGCCAAAACAGCTAGCATGTAGCTGAAATATTAGATAAACTCCAGAACAGCCTAAAAAATCTTGCTAAATGCCAAAATAGTCCAAAAAGCTAGCAGAATGACAATTTTTAAAACTTTAAAACCATAACTTTTTAACATAATTATGAATAATAAAAAGGCAGGAATATTATTCCAGAATATATTCAACTTAAACTTTAAATAACTTTCAATATTTTATACTCCATAAAAATCTATTTTGTCAAAATTATACAAGTTAGAAATGAGAGCGAGATAACATCGGACCATTAGTAACAATCAAAGGATCTAGAGGGCCGGATCTGGCCCCCGGCCCTTGACTTTGACACATTCTAGAGCCTTTAGCAGAGTGTCTGCATTTCTATCATGATAATAAACATCCAAACTTCTTCAGAAATGAATGCACATACCATATATCTGGTATTGGTAGCCCCAGCCATCACTGCACTGGTTCACAGGACAAATCCAAACAACTGTACCCTCCTTAGTGGGGGGGGGGTCTTAAGGAGCGGCACGTCTAAAGTAATGAACTCCTGTTTGAGCTGGAATTTATTGAAGACAGGACACAACTGGAAGATAAACGGGATTCTGCATCTAAAAGGAAAGTTTTTGCTGATCACCAGTAGTTCTGTGGAGAAATTGAGTGTTGGTGTTAGACTGGGGGCGGAGCTGCAGAGCAGACTCTTCCTGAAAGGGGCGGTCTCACTCTGAGACATCAGCACATGAGGACCCACTCATTTTAGTGGGTATGGGAGGGGCTGCAGCTGAGACTGCAGGTTTTTAGAGGATTACTCTTAAATACATGCACAGATCAAAATACCACTTTGAGGTTCTTTATAGAGAGGAATGAACTGTATTATACACTTAAAAGCTCAAAAAGTTGTTTTTTCATGGTATGGCCTGTTTAAGTCTGGTAAGGGAAAAGCCGAAAGGAAAAGAAGAAGAAGAAGTGGGATTTATATACAAGACGTGCATTCACTGATCACGTACTGGAAGTTCAATCAGTTGAATCGGTACAACACTAAACTGCAACCAATCAGGGACTCAAATCTGGTAGTCATGTGTGGGTAGCGTCTCTTTCATAACATGGAAGTTCCAACCATTGTAAACAATAAATCATCACATGATTCAAATGATCATAAAAAGGGACATTAATATTTGCCTTTTTCTGCCTGGACAGAATTCTATTATTCATTTAGAGAAACAGAGCTGTGAAAACAAAAAGGCTGGAGTAAGAATTGCTCAGTTTTCACTTTTCACATCAGACCTCAACTGTGGGTGATTGACAAGTGCTAGTAAACAGTAAATTAAATCCAGTGTGAACACCACCGGCTGAATGCACGTTCATGTAAGCGTACACTCAACATAGCTTGAGCCTGCATGCCTTAACTCACACATCCTGGAATATGGAAGATTTCAAACATAGAGCAGCCGAGGACATTAAGAGCGGACCATGATCTCCTCCTCTATCGTCTCTACCGCTGTTTGGAGATATGTCATTGGTACCTGTCACAGGGGTAATTCACTAAACCAGTGGTGAACACCAAAAGTATGAATGATGCTATCAAGCAAAAGAAGGAATCCTACTGAGCCTGGCTGGTGGCCAAACTCTGATGTCTTTACTAAATTACTAAATGTTGATTAAAAAAAACAAACAATTAGTTGAGTCTCTGTTAAAGACTGCAGACTGGCTCAGAGAGGGACTGAAAGAGCTGCCAAAGCTTTAACAACTCCCACCTCTAAAATAGTTTTTTCCTATTTTATATTTTTTAATAATTATTATTTATCCATCCAAGCTGTTAGCAAAAAGGGTTGCTGTAAAACAATCGAGCTGCAGAGCCAGGACATCATGCAGTAAAGTCAAAGGCTTGCCTTTCAACAGCCAGCTGAATGAAGCCATCAATCTCCAACAGCAAAGCTGGCCAGCAGTCCATGCGGTTTTCCAGGGCAGTGATGTATGGATGTGGGCTGTTCCTGCAAAACAACACGAGTCAAAGGTCACGAAGGCCTCCCATCCTTATTTATGGTTAAGTGTGATACTATGAAGTGCTTGAAACAACTACCTGCACCCACATCCATAGGAATCAAACCTAAAGAATACTTGAAACAATATATCAGCAACTAAATCAAAACTTCAGACAACTAAAATCCAAACAATAAAACATTCTGGAACCATAAAGACATTGAACATTAATGGTTCTTGGCCTTTTGAGACTCAAAGCATCAATGCAGCTCACAAACAGCTGGAAAAATGTGTTATATTGAGGAGTTCTTTCTTCAAAGCTTTGATGTTTTAAGATTAGGAAATGTTCTGAAATGTTATACATTAAAAGTTAAATACATTCAAATAACTGGTGACAAGAAAAAAGTACCTTCATCTGAGGCTCTGCATACATTTGCATACATGCATAGGCAAAGGAAGTTTATTTGTTGCACGTTTCATGTAGAGACAATTCAAAGTGCTTTACATAAAACATTAAAAGAAACAATCAAAAGAAATACTAAAAATGTGATCATTAAAATAAAATTAAAAGAAAGTAAAAAGATTTTCATTTAAAACAAGCATAGATAGACAGTGCGGACGTAAACTTTTGAATACATATTAATCAAACTGAGAACAGGTGAGTCTTTAACCTGGATTTAAATACACTGAGTGTTTCAGCTGATCTAAGGTTTTCTGGAAGTCTGTTCCAGATCTGTGGAGCGTAGAAGCTGAATGCAGCTTCTCCATGTTTAGTTCTGACTCTAGGAACTGATAAAAGACCGGATCCAGATGATCGGAGAGGTCTGGCTGGTACATACTGGGTCAGGAGGTCAGTCATGTATTTTGGTGCTAAACCATTCAAAGCTTTATAAACCAGTAACAGAACTTTAAAGTCTAGTTGGTGAAACAATTGTTTGTCAAATGTTTTTGATTTTGTCCCTAAAGAAAACGGCAAATTCAGGTTGTATGTACTTTTCTAAAATATTATAAATATATTTTAACATCGGGACAACCTATTGAAAGGTGCACATATTTTCAATGAAACTAAGCTACTGTACTACAGACCATCAGTAAAACAGTATCTGATGATAACAGACCGTCTACATTTAGACACCACGGCTGAAGTAGGATGACAACAAACTACAAGACACTGGCTCGCCAGAAGAATACTATAAAATCACACTCTAGAGTTAAACTCTGCAAATGTGAAGGTTATCAGAAATACAAGTGACGCTGTCTGGAAGTTAAATCATAACAACTGGACTTCAAATCTTCTGCAAATATGTCGTAAATTATCCCACTGGAAATATTCATAGTGATTACAACATTTAAGCTTCAGCAAAATATGAAGATTCAAACAGTGAAGATCTTCATGATTCTTAAGCATCTATGAAGACTCAATTTGTGTTGATAAAGGACATCACTCTGTTTTCATTCAACTAAATTTGATGTTGGGATCACTATTACATTCTTAAAAGCATGACAACAGACGAGAAGTGGTTTAAAAAGTTTAAAAGAATACAAAAGAAAATCTATACTTTTGTTAAATAGACAAAAACTGAATTAATCAAATTAACAGAAGTGATGAATCATTAAAGTAAGAGCATTTTTGCAGAAAAGTGAAGAGAACTCTAGACTGCCCAAATGTCCAAAGAGATGAAATAGTTTAAATAGAGAAAGAGAGAGAGAGAGAAAGAGAGAGAGAGAGAGAGATGCTAGGTTCTTTTTAGATTTTTGCTTTTGCTTGTGCCAACAAATAGACATGATTCATATTTATTATTAAAAAAACAGAAAGTCATGAATCCAAATTTCTGAAAGGTTAAAGAATGACCATGCAGCTCCTACTAGGTTTTGATCAGTAGAAATCAAACCTAAATGGCTCTTTAACTGTTAAATGTGCCTGACCCCTGACCTGGAGGCATACTGTGCCCTTCAATTCACTTAACTTCTTACAATGCAGCTGGTGGGTCTTCATGGATTAGGTTAAAGTTCAGCAAAACACACAAGGCTCATCATTTTTTTCAACTAGAGATGAATTAATCATCTAAGATTTATTCCAGTATTACACCAGGATTTGTTGGGTTAAACAGTTAAAACTTTGTTCAGGAAAAGTAGGAAACCAATTTCAAACATGGAATCACAGAGCCCTTCAAAAAACTATTTCAATGTGCTAATTAAAATTAAGCAGCCAGATTCCCCAACTAATACATCCCAAATGACTTTTAGAGGAAAATGTTTTTCTGAAATTATGTCTTTTGCTTCTGCTTTTATCAGAGCTACACTGGTTTTTCCTAACCAGGCATTTCTGCCATCGTGCTTTCTTTCATTGCTAAATGTGGAGAGTAATTTCATTTCAGTACATTTTAGATTTCAGCATCTTCATTTCAAGCAATCCTCTCTTCTTCATCTCCATCCTGTGAAGAGCTCAGAGTCTCTAGTATTCTGGAGCCAGTAAAGGCATCAAGTCCTGACATGAACCTGGGCTCAAATCCAAGTCAAGGTCTTTGTTCATGGTAACCTTTCAGTCTACAGAAGGTCAAAGGTTAACACAACACTCTTAATGCATGTGGGAGGTCAACGCCACAACCAGGCACACTTGCCCACTGTGTTCCATCAGTCACAACATATCCAAGTGCAGGAAGGAAGCTTGTGTCAGCCCATAGTCTGGGTCAGATCTACAGATCTGCTTCCTCCTCTTATCTGTCTGACCATCTCTGCTTACCCTCCTGAGGTTCCCGGCCACCTCCTTTAGACCCTCCTCTTTAATCCACTCTCAACCACTGGACTTGAGTGGCGACTTCTACTCTTTGGCTATTGCACAACGGAAGAGATAAAGACAGAGTACTCACCACCAACCCTTGACTTTGACGTCAACTCAAGTGTGAGCACAACCTGCCCCATTGTTCATCTTCCTCTGGATGTCTGCAAATTTTAAACAGAAAGGATTCTACTCCCCTATTTGTAGCCTGACAACAATAAAAGAGATTAAAATTAACTCAAGGGGGTAAAATAGCTTAAAATTAAATCACATATTCAATTATTCATGATCACACATGAAAAACTTTAAGGGACCAAATTACTTACTTTCATTTTGAAAGGTTAAGTTAGCGCTGAGTAACAGAGCTTTTGATTGACCTAGGCTGAGGATTGGCAACTGAATTTCCCTCTATGATAGATCTTAATAATGTTTTATGTGGATGAATAGTCTTGGTCTGTCTTGTACCTCTGCTTGAGAGGACAGGCTTTCAAAAACACTCAGGACAGACTGCACACGAGCACCCAGATCAAGATCCTTAGAGGAAAGAGGTGGGGTGGTGGGCGCGGATCCCACAGGAGGCCCAAGTGCTTCCAAGCCTCTTGGCAGATTGCAGTGGCTATTATAGGCAGACGTTCAACAATGAGCACCAGTGTGCATCCTCCATTAATCCCAAAGCACTTACAGTTACCCAGCAGTGCCAGGACCAACAACCAATGGCAGGCCAGGCTGCCAGGCCAATGGCGCCACCCTGCTGCCTTCAACACATTCATCTTCCCACCAGGGAGATTCAAGCTGTCTGGCAGATGGACAGAGGGGACAGTGATAAAGACAAGAAGGAGGGTAGGAAGGAAAGAATGAGTGAATGAAAGGCTATCACAGAAAATAAAAACAGGTATTGAAAAAAAACAATGGAAAATAGCTCTTTTTAGGTTTCAGGACACCCCAGGGTTGTAGCAAAAGCACAGAATTAAGATTGTGTGAGGAGGAGGTGATGGTCAGTTCCAGCAGAAGTGCAGAACTCCTCAACACATCCAACAGTCACAACTGGTCTTTTACCTGTAAACCAGGGACGCCCACAGTCCAGCTCGTGGGCCAAATGCGGCCTGTTGATCAGATGTCCACCAGCCTGCAGGCTCATCTCATAGTGTCAATGCATCCAGCCCCAGCAGCTTCTAACAACTGTGTGTCCCATTTCTTGATTGTTAAAATGACTATGGGTGTGAAAGTTGAAGCGTTAACGCACGCAGTTTATAAATCATAATTGACGTGTTAACATTTGTTAACGTCCTCAGGCGTCCTGCAGTGCAGGTGTGAGATCAGTGAAATAAAATAAACCTTAAGCTTTTTTACATCCTTTGATTGAGATTTTATTTAATTAAAGAGATAATACGGCATTTGTTTGTAGTTTTTGGACAAAAGCGATCTTCTATTTTAATAAATGAGGCAGAGAATAAACTTCAATCCGATGACTGTAAGGCTGAGCAGCGTGCACCCGCTATGAGGGCGGAGCCTAACAGAGCTGTCTGCTATGAGAAATCCAAAGAGGAAACCGACCATTATTTTATTTTGGGACCGATATGAATTTTCCACAATAACAAGCTTCGACGTCGTCTAGAAATTGCAGAAACTCTGCGGTTCTCCGCGTAAGTCCCGCCCACAAACATCACGGGAGGTGAGCAGTTCAGATTGACAGACACGCCCCCACCTGTGAGCAGCCGACCTGAAATCCAGCTGGATCAAACTTCTCCAAAAAAAAGTGTTTTTTTTATTTTTTCCCAAACACAATAAAGAAAATTTATGAGAAAAAAAAGAAAAAGCTGAAAAAAACAGAATTCCAGGAAAAATGTCAAAAGGACAGCAGTGCTCCAAAGAGAGACATCCTTATTTTTGTAGGCTGCTTGATATCACTGAACCCACATAAGAAAGATGTCATCATGGAGCTGTGAGGTCTGTTCTTCTATCAACAGAAACTGTTCATGTATGTGGCCCAAAGAAATCTGTGACTTTAGTCTGGAATTTTCTGTATTTTCATTCAAAATCATGTTGATTAGTTTGTTGACAAATTTTATTCATGTTGTTTTTATAAAATTACACCTAAACCTTTTATTCTATGTTGTAAAAAAAGTTTGTTAAAAATTTTTGGTGGATTTCCACAGCAAAATTTTTCCAGACAGAATTTTCTATTTTTAAATGATTTTATGTCCAATGTGAAAATATAACATGGAAAATGACAAAATAAAGGTATTGTCACATAGTAGACGTGCTGATTAAAATGAAACCAAACAAGCAGCTGATAGTCTTCCCAAATGAAAATACAGAAAATTCATATAAAGACAAAAACAGAGTTTTAGACCTTAGGTTACAAAGGGTTAAAAATAAATGTTCTAAATGTACAATTTTGCATGTCATTTCATATTATGATTATTTGTAGATAATAAGTGGCTGACAAATATTGTAACTAAAAAAATGTGTATTGCGATTAATTTTTATGAATTTTTTCCAGATTTGCGATTATTTATTTAATATTTTAACTGATTCCCGGCCCTATATAATTACATTGTAACCCATCATATACCTGTGGCAATACTGTTGCACAACCCTTTAGTGACGCTTTCAAGCTCTTTTCTAAAAGAAAAAGAAAAGTCGACAGTAAGGACCAGGAGTAATCCAAACTGACATTTTTATTCTGTGAAATATGAAACTACCATTTCTGCCTGCGTCTGTTTTTAAGGAGTTCAAAATCAAGAGACACAACCACACAAACATCACAAACTAGCTGGGAATGAATGGTGGGAAAAATGGCAAAATTGACAAGTAATTTGGGAAAAAAATGATTTAGATGTGCTTGCTTTCTATTGTAAAAAAAATAAGTATGCCTTTTCAATAAAATTTGTATTAAATAGTTCATTTGCACTATTAAAATAGCTCAAAGAATGTCAGGCCTGGTTGGCCTCAACAAATCTGGCCTCATTGCTAAACGTTTGGACCCCCTAGTCTGTAATACAATAGCCAATCAGAAGGCCAACACCTTTTTATAAGACCTTCCTTTTAACATTGACCACAGACACAGAGTAGAGGGTGTTGGGGGTCAAACAAGCAGTCTTATTTTAGAGTCATCAGACAAAAAGTGTTTCCAGCAGCTGTGAGAGTGTTTTGTGAAAACTCTTTTGTGTACCTGCATTTACAAACACTTGACTACATTTTTTTCAACATGAGAACATTGCACAAATCACTATCTGTGTCCCTTATTTCATTTTTAACCTGCATTAAATTAACTCAATCATTTTTGTCTTAAGTCATGTGACTGAATAAATTAGTCTTTTATTTTGTGAATTTAAACACATTATGAAGGTAAGCAAATGTATTATTTCCACATAAGGTCAGACACTGATACAGACAAATACAATCTGCTATAGATGAAACTAAGTTCTAGACATCAAGGTTTCAGCCGGCGTAACCTCAGCTGTCAGTGCTAGTCATCTTCCACAAAACGGAAGCGTCCTGTGACTCAGAGGTCACATGTCCAGTGCAGCCTGATCGGACTGACCTGATGGAGTATGGACAGGTAAAGTTCGCCTCCTTCTCTCTCTGGTCGGCCTGCATCTGCAGCAGTCGACCAATGATCTTTAGGAGCCCCTGAAGGTTGCTGTTTAAAACACAAACACAATGCAGAGTGTTCAGAAACCCAAACACATTCAACATTTCATGTTAAATGACAGTATGTGAGTCCATTACCTGTCCGGGGTTTTTATGTTCCTTTATTGTTTTTTGTTCTTTTTGCTACATTCACTTGTACTACAGTACCAAACAAGACAAATGCAATGTGTACTGTATTTGTACTGCCAGATGTTTGTTATGCAATGTCATTTGGAAATGAAGACAGAGAACTATTAGAAGGGAAACACCAGGAAACTGAGGAAATCTAAATCAAATGGGCCAAAAATGTTAGTTCCTGTTAACTGTTCAGCTTTTTTACCATCACCTTCATGGTTTTATTTTATTTTATTTTTTTTATTAAATAAAGAGGTGGGTGTGCATGTTTTGGTGCATTGGTTTTAGCTCCATATATTCAGACTAGTTTGTTTGACCTCCAGATTTTTGAGGTGAAATAAGAGATGATATTCTTCTGACAGACGAGAAGTTCAATAGAAAGGTCATGAAACATCTTTTACTCTTTTTTGAAGCATCACATCTTGTTAGAATAGATTAAGAGCAGTTTTTTTAGCTTGTTAGTTTAACAGCCCATCTTTGGAAAAGCCAGAATGTGAAGGCAGAATATCAAGGTGAGATGATGACGTCATTAGGCAGGAAATCTGGCTTTAAAATCGCACTCCTACAATCTTTTTTCCTATTGTAAAAGCGTTCCTGTGGTCTTTTAATTATAATTATGCAGTTTTTAGCCAGAATCAAAAAGCCTGTGTAATTTTAAAGACATATTTTCTGCACATTAGCAGTAGGCGGGACAGTTGGCGCTGAGCAATCCCGCCTCCGTTCCCTCCCCGTCACTGAAAGCTCATGCGGGCTCCTGTGCAAGCCTATACCCCCCATCCTGACACTAACAGAACAATGACAAGCAATATTGGAGCGCTCCACCTGTACAGCTTTGGACCAGCTCGGATGACGAGGAAGACAAAGACGTACATGAGGGGGTGAGGAGGAGTGGAGCAGAGAGACTTTGGTCCGCCCATGGCAGTTGCTGCGTCATAAAACTGAGTTTTTTCAAACGGCACGTTTTCATCTGCTACTGATCGAACAAGATTTGAAAAAAGAAATACTCAGAAACACCATCTATGAGGCCTGCTGACCTGTAAGCTGATATTAAACTAAGATGAAACAAAACTGTGCATGTAGAAGGAAACAAGCATGTTGTGATGACCCGTCAGTGAGAACACAACATTTGCTTCCAGAAAGAAGTGTGTGGAACAAAGCAGCTTCAAGGTGTGCCTGCTCACCTGGCAGAAGGTAGAAGATTGAGGACAGAGTTGAGGATGTTCTGCAGGTCTGCATGACCCTGCTCCACCAACAGAACCACAGCATCGCAGCAGACAGAACGCAAGTGAGCGCAGTCACTGCAGCACTGCTGCCACAGGCTCTCCCACGCTGGGCTCTGACACACAGCACACTTTAGACAGAGGAAGCTTACACAGAAAACTAGCCAGACCTTCTCTTGAACTCACCTGGGTGGACGACTGAATAATCTGATCGTTTGGGCCTTTTTCTTTCAGCACAGCAACAACAAGGCTCCGCACCGCCTTAAAAATAAGACAAGCTTTAAATCATTTCTCTAATTCAGCGTTAAAGTCCTTTCCTCTTAGTCTGGCTGTAAAAAAAAGACTTTGGGATAACAGCTTGTAATGGGGTACCTTTAAATAACATTAGTTGATGCATAATTAGGCATCATTGAAGTATTAAAGAACAGACATTGTATGCATTACTTTGCATTACTAAGTGTATTATTTAATGCATTAGTAACATGTTTGTTAATGTTAATGTAAGTAACAATTTGTGGTCAAATACACAATTCTTTGGTCATTCTTTTCTTATTCTCATTTAAATCAAGTGTAATGCTATAACGCGATCGCCACCTAATGGTCAAACTGAAACGTCCTCCAAGAGAAGCAGAACAATGATTACAATGTTAATGATCTGAACATTTTAGTTAGAACTTCTCCTTTAGAGAATCCATGTAACACTGGATGATATTAACAATCTCATTATTTCACTGATACATTTACAGTATGTTAACTGGATCAGATTAATATAAATATATTCAAATCATTCATTTTCTTGTCCACTTCGTCCCTTTCGGGGTCGCGGGGGTGCTGGAGCCTAACCAGTCTACTGATGGGCGAAGGCGGGGTTCACCCTGGACAGGTCTCCAGTCTGTCTCAGGGCCTCAATCACACATCCATTCACACACACCTAGGGGCAATTTAGAGTCACCAATTAACCTAAGAAGCATGTTTTTGGACGGTGGGAGGAAGCCGGAGTCCCCGGTGAAAACCCACGCATGCACGGGGAGAACATGCAAACTCCACACAGAAAGGTCCCAAATCCCCCAGCCGGGATTTGAACCGGGGCCTTCTCGCTGTGAGGCAAGAGAGCTAACCACTGCACCACCGTGCAGCCTTTATTCAAATCATACAGTAGATTATTAATTTATTTCTAAACAAATGTGTATAAATGTTTAAACTCAAAACTGAACTGAATTAAAAAAAACAAAAATCGGAATTCGATCAATTCAGGCTCTTATGAATCGAATTGAATCGTTTCTGGAAATTATTATCAATACTCAGCCCTATAATAAATATATGTGTAAAGTTAGAATGATGTCTGAGCTAATTATTTACTATGCCTCTCTTTGAACAAGAATACTGTGACAGGGGTTAAGGCAGAACACTGTGATGGGGGCGGAGCCAGAACAGTGTGACGGGGGCGGAGCCGGAAATCTGTGACGGGCCAGAGCCAGAAATGTAAGACGGAGGTGGAGCCAGAAGTCTGTGATGGGGCGGAGCTGAAAAATGTGTGACGGAGGCGGAGCCAGAAATATGTTACAAAGGCGAAGCCAGAATAGTGTGACGGGGGCGTAGTCAGACATGTGTGACGGGGGCGGAGCCAGAAATGTGCTACGGAGGCGGAGCCAGAATTGTGTAATGGGGAGGAGCCAGAAATTTGTTACGGAGGCAGAGCCAGAAATCTGTGATGGAGGCGAAGTCAGAAATGTGTTACTGAAGAGGCGTAGCCAGACATCTGTGACAGGGGCGGAGTCAGAAATCTGTGACAGAGGCGGAGCCAGATATTTGTTACGGATTCTGAGCCAGAATAGTGTGACGGGGCGGAGCCAGAAATGTGTAACGGAGGTGGAGCAAGAATAGTGTGACAGGGGCAGAGCCAGAAATCTGTTACGGAGGCGGAGCCAGAAATCTGTGACAGGGGTGGAGCCAGAAATCTGTGACAGAGGCGGAGCCAGACATGTGTTACGAATTCGGAGCCAGAATAGTGTGACGGGGCGGAGCCAGAAATGTGTAACGGGGTGGAGCAAGAAAATTTTGATAGAGGCGGAGCCAGAATATAATATCCAGAGGTATTTAGGTGTAGTTTTACAAATATGAACACTTGTTAACATTGACTTGAAAGAAATAAAACATGTTGTGAAATTTCTGCTTCCGTCTAGAGATTCTCTCTGACACCATCTTGTATAAAAACAGAGGTCCCTCGAATTTTGAGCAAACATTTGGAAAGGTTGAATAGTAAAGTTAGTTAACCGATTCATGAAATAATAAACTTAGTAATGCAGAGAATGTATAAAACTGAGTGTGAACACATTACTTTTTAAATCATACTAACATTTGATCAGGGGAATCTTATTATAAAGTTGTACTAAATTTAGAGTTTTTGTAAAAAGAATAAAATTCTGGCTTCCCTTTATTACATCATTCATGGTTATTGCCTATAAAAAATAGAATTTGAGCCACAAATGTGTCCTCCTTATGCTCCAGAACATTATAGAGAAGTGCAAGTGCAAATTTACAAACTCTCAACACCAAACCACAACAAAATTATTTGCAAATTGTCAATTAAAGCAGAGATCTGAAATAACAACTACAAAATAATACCATGACACAACAATTAAACCATGTATTTCACTGCTGTATCATATCACACACTATTACTGAGAATACGTAGATCTGCTATTTTTAGCTTCTGCCTCAGTTTAGTTCAAAGAAAGGTTTCAGGAAGTCACATTTTTGTAATGTAAATGATGTGGTCCATCAGTCTTCTCGGTATGAGGCTGAGTGAGGCTGGTGTGAAGGCGGTTTTCCCAGGTTCAGTGGATGGCGTGCTGTGCAGACGTCAGGCAGGAGCTTACCTGTGCTTGGATGACAGGACTGGAGAACTCTAACCGACTCTTCAAACTGTCCGTCATGTCTGAGAGCAGAAAACATCTGTCAGAAAATCTGTTTTCATCTTCTGGTGTCAAGAAGAATGAACAGTTTTACTCCATCTCACTTTAAACAAAAAAGGTGGAATCCATGAATGAAAAACTGTTCTGCAAACCATAGAATCACCAAAACAAAACTGAGAGCTGAAAGTTCTGTATTGACCCATTCAAACTTCAGAGCTTCACCTGGACCGGGATTTAAGGTTTGATAAAACAAGTATCTGCAGACTTTAATGAAATCAAGTAAGAGTGGCTCATGAAATCAGACAGAAATCAGACACAAAAGAATGATGTTTAATTGCTGCAGAGTAAATCTGTAAGCTGTTGAACAGCTTTTCATTTACTGCTCTGCCTTTTTCTGCCGTATCAGAGGGTTCAAAATGAGTGGTATACCTAATTTTATTTTTTTTATTTGTGTTGGCACAGGGCCACTCCATCCTTCAACCTAATACTTGGTGGTCTACCACAAGTAAAAAAATAAAATAAAATGCAAATTACAAAATATCTGAACAGCAGAAGGAAACAAATAATACTGGGATATGAAATAAACGGAGAAAAAGATGTGGAGCTGCTTCATAAGAATTGCTTAACAAATAGGTCATTTAAAATAGGTTTCTCAGATGTTTCTACATACATACATACATACATATGTACATACGGACGGGTGAATGGGTGGGTGTCTGGATGGATGGATGGATATTTCTTTCTGTCCTATTTTACTCTCCTATATTTTTTACCTTAAAATAAAAAAACTGAGGTATTTCTTCAAATTGTCTGGTTGTTTCAATAAAGCTTCCTCAATATGTAGTTCATCCATCATCCATCCTCCTCGGCTCATCCGGACAGAGTCGGGGGGGCAGCAGTCTAAGCAAAGACCATTTATTTGTTTGTTACCTCTCTTTGCTTCAAGTACTTTTTAAAATCATCTGTTTGAAATAAACAAAACGACTAACCAATCCTAGCCTATGGAAGATCAGCCTGGCGAGGCCTCGGTCCTGAACCCCCTCCCCAAACAGCTAACTCCCTTCCATTATCAGGATGTTAAAGCAGCCAGCTCTCTGTCCAGCTCTCTGTCCGGCTGACTGCCATCAGCTCGTCATCTCCACAGACATGAACAGGTAAGTCTGCCTCCTCTCATAGACATGAAGCTCAGACTCACACATTTACCAGCACTCATTTTCAAATGTTTCGACTGGAACTCAATTTTCCATATACACAAATGCTGGTACCTGGATTTCAAACATTGTAAAATAATCTGAACCTCTCAGCTGAAAAAGTTTTCTCAATGTGCGTCTACTAAAACTCAAACAATCTGTAGCAAATTAAGTTTTAGACAGATTAGACGGAGAACAGTTCCAGTGGATTCTACAGAACGCTCACTTTAAAGCTAAACAATATGGGCTGCCATGTACTGCAAGGTCTGCATTAGCAATACAACTGAGCACAATGCATGTGTTGAGCCAACAAGTGCTTTAGAAACAACGTCGTGTGGCACTGGCTGCTCGCACACCAAACACTAACATGGGCCTTTCTACTAAACACCACTGTGTTGTCAAATGTCTTAAGAAAACAGGAAACCAGGGGCCCGTTCCAAGAAGCAGGTTCAACAAATTTAGAGTTCAAACCTGAACTTAGAGTCACTGGACTCTAAATTCCCAAACTCAGGGTTTTCGGTTCCAGAACAGCTGAAAATGTTTGATTCAATCAACTTGAAGTTGTCAGAACCAGAATCAGGTGTGAGCGTCGCGATCATTAAAAGCCCTGATCAATGGAGCCAAGAGAGCACGATTCACCATGGCAACGGGAACAAATGCCTGAGTTTTGTACTTCCGGGGACGGAAATTGATAAGTTCCTTCAAGCATATGCGACTATAGGAGAACATTTACTGCAAGAAAAGCAACACAGCTGCAGCGGTAGAACAGAGAGAAAAAATCTGCAGTTATTTGAATCATTTCTAATAATGAATAAATAATGTCAGGAAGGTTATTTTGTCTCTTGTTGAGTAAGGAATGGTTTTTGATCTGTTACTAATTTAACCAGTAATCTCTGTAAACGTATGAATGACCAGTTTTGGTACCCCACCCCCCCACCCCCCCACTTACACACAAGATATCACTGCACGCTAAAAAGAAACTCTGTATAATTTTTTTAAGCATAAAAAAGCTTTCCACAGCCGGGATTCGAACTCAAGCTTCCGCAGAGGGAGGCATCGTTGCTGCCAATCGAGATAACATTTCTTGCAAGTACGAGATGGCAGATGATTTCAGACTGTTTACCGGTGTTTGAAATGTAATAATTTCTATTGTTAAGGGTTTAAAATGAGGAAAAGAAAACTCAGTATTATTAATAGCGAGTCCCTGGAAAAACTCACTATTTATAATATCTCTCAAAAAAAAATGAACTGGGAAACTCCAGTCAATCGACTCGTGTCCTCCAAATCCTCTCCTGACGTAAATAACATTTCCTCTGGATTAATCAGCCTCCTCTCTACATGATCCTCTATGAATGAACATGTTATTTTCGTTTCTACGTGGTGAAAACGTGACGCCTCTAATGTGAATATTCTCTAAATGTTAATGAGGAACTCATATTTGAACATCCTTCACTTTAAAAAGGGGCGGAGACCTCAGAGAACTCTAAGTTTCCTGAAGAAAACCTGCTACCGACCAGGTTTCGTTCACAGACTCAGTTGCCATGGTGATTGATTATGAGTTCATCTTAACCCGCTTCTTGGAACGGGCTTGGTTTCGCCCACTTTCCCGGGTTTGAGTTATCTCTCTTTCTGATACCGAAAACTCAGAGTTTTGCTGAAATCAGAGTTCAGGAACTCAGTTCAAACAAAACCTGCTTCTAGAAACGGACCCCAGATCTTCTCACTTCTACAATAATATTTGTTTGAAGATCAAATCCACCACAGCTAAGGAAAATGATGGCCTGGGGGCTGTATGCATTTTTAATCTGACCCCCAAACTGGAATAAATTATGTTGATGATCCTTAATCCTGTAATTCTGGAGTCTCCCTCTACTTTATGGGTGTCAAACTCAAGCACTGGGGGGCCAAAATCCAAAACTCACCTTAGGTCGTAGGCCGAACAAGATAAACATTTATGGAACACTCTAAAACTATATTTTTAAAACTTTAAAACCATAACCTTTTAACATAATTATGAACTAGATGTATAACATTACCTGCAATAATGCTAGTGTGAATGCTGGAAGCTGAATTTAAAATTAGCTTGAAACAAACAAATACAAAACTCAGGTTATCCAAAACAGCTAGCATGTAGCTGAAAAAAATAGCTAAACTTCAAAATAGCCTAAAAAAACTTTTAAAAAATCCTAAATTAGCCAAAATAGCTAGCATGTAGCTGAAATATTAGCTAAACTCCAAAATAGCCTAAAAGGCTTAGTCAATGTCAAAATAGTCCAAAAAGCTAGCAGAATGCTAATTTTAAAAACGTTTTTAGCTATAATTTTCAGCAAATTCAGCTTACAACATTCACACTAGCATTATCACAGGTAATGTTATATATCTAGTTTTAGTTAGTTTTAAGCTAATGGTGGTTAGGATGCTTTACATCCAGACCCGATTAGTCGACTATTAAAATAATCGTTTGTATCAGAACTGTTTTAGATGGATTCAGGTCATGGTCATGAGCTTCATGACTTAACACTAAAGTGAATGCTTCGGTCACATCACTGAAAAATACTGGTTAATATGGAGTTCACCTCTTTTTGTAAAATGCACGACTGTCTATGGTAGATGTTTGTGATTTAAACTTCTTTCTTGTAAAATGTTAACTTAAATTTATTTAACGTAAACTTTTATTTAAACTTGAATATTAATTCATGTGTTATAAAAACGGTACTGTTTTTAAAACCTATTTTCCCTTCAACGCTGTCAAGCTAGTCCAAGCTCACTAGCTTCAATCTTAATTTTAAGGCTCCTATGAGAACACCCGCTCATGTTTGGTGAAATAAACCCAGGAATGAGACGAGGTTCACAGATAAATACGGAAACTAAAATGAAACACGCCGTATTCTCACGCTGAAGACGCGCTAAAGACCGAGGAACTGCACTGCAGTAGCAGCGGATGCTAAAAGAAGCTACAAACTGCACCGTTTAGCTGGAATTCCGCCCAGACACAACTAATTATCTGATGGGACGGACATAGGAGAAGAAGAAGACAGACAGATTAACTCTAAAAATATATGAATACCAGCTGAAAACGAAAAACGTTACCCCCGTCATCAAGCGTCCCGCAAAACAAGTGAAACTACGGCGAGCAGCGTGGGTCAAAATTCAGTAACACCAACCTGTGGAGTTCAACTTAACAGGGAACGAGGGACAGATACTACAGAAGAAAACACAAATGATAGCAACAGATTGTTCGTAATTTACTAACAATTTAACTTTATTTAACGCATATTTGATTTATAAATCCTAATATTGAACTTTTTAGTAGAAATTGACTACTTGCATGGTTAAAGTCAGGGTTAGCTGAATATGCTCGACCTTTCATCATTCCACTTTGAGCACAATTAAGTTCATGCGGGTAATGCAGCAATGTGCACATTTTACATGAGGCCAACATGAATTTGGATCAGTCTTTGTGCTGGTCAATAACATCGGCGTTTTTCATTACTCTTGCGCGCTGTCAGTCGGTGGTAGTATTATCTCTCAACCGGGGTTTTGATGCCTAGAATCAGGCTGATCACCAAAATGATCTTTGTGTGTGAGTTTTCCCACACAACGTGAAGCTAACACCATTGCGATCGACATGCGGCCTCCTGATTGGAGGACAGTTTGTCTGCTGTTCTCCAGTTGGCTGTGTGAGTCTCGTGCCGTCTCAGTGGTCCACAGCTTTTCAGGAAAATGCGCATGCGCCTTATGCTTCGGAGCCGTCAAGGTTTGGGGATTAATTAAGGTGCGAAGGAAACGATGTGCTTTCCCTTACAAAATAAAAGACCACACCATCTACTCTCTTTATCTTCTTCATTTGACTAGATTAGACAAATTACGACAAACAAAGCAAATTTGTAAAAAAAAAAGAAAAAAGAACTTGCATTGAGTTTTATTTTGGTTTCCCCACCAAAATACGTAATTGCCAAGACTTGCGTTTCATTTATTGAACAGAAAAATAATGGAGTTTAGCTCAAAGTTACATTTCTTTTCGTCTTGAGTTTTGAATTGTTAAAATTTTACATTGTTTTAATTTATTAAGTTATCGCCCATCACTATTAATAGGATTGTGCCTGTATGATAGCATTAGTGTATCTACAGTATATTTCCCGTATTTGTAGTATTTATTTTATTTTTTATTTTACCATTATTTAACCAGGAAAAAGATAATTCATACTGATGTTATGAAACGTAAAGAGGCATGAAAACCCGAATCCAATGTGCACAGAGCCTTAACTGGGGCATGTGTGCATAAAACATACCCAGCAATGAGTCTTTTTCTCGCATGAAAATAAAAGCAGAGCTTATTTCTGAAGTACAAGGAGCTATTTTGGGGCGAATATTATTTGAAACCCAATTAAAACATTTTGAAAAAAATATTTGGCCAAAAAATGTAAAATATCCAAAACTTTTTGCTATTAAAAACTAAACGTAAT
The DNA here is from genome assembly GCF_002922805.2 of Oryzias melastigma. NCBI lineage: Eukaryota > Metazoa > Chordata > Actinopteri > Beloniformes > Adrianichthyidae > Oryzias > Oryzias melastigma. The sequence goes on from NC_050529.1 coordinate 24,733,171, forward strand.
TATTTTCAGCTTCACATGTTCAGTTTTTTAGGTTTGAAAACTAAAAATTTCAACGTCAAAACTTGTTTTCAGTCTCAAATCTTTTTTTCACTTTCAACTCTTTTCTTGTTTTGTTTGTTTGTTTGTTTGTTTTTGTTTTCGAATCTGAAATTTTCAATTTTAAAACTTTAGGCCCTATTGGGGCGCATTGGGGCGGGGCTAACATGAAGGACCAATCAGAATCGATGAGGGTGGTAGCTTAAGTCCCGGTGCATTCACTGACTCTGAGAACTGTGATAGTTACAGTCAGAAAATGGCTGTATTGCTCGAACTCACATTTCCTTCATGAGGAAAAGTGCAAGCACACTAGCCATTAGGCCACGGGATAGAATTGGAGTTCCTACAGTGTTTTAGTAAATGGTAAATGACGTATAGTTATATAGCGCTTTCCTACCTTCCTTGAAGGCCTAAAGTGCTTCAGTCACAGACCCATTCACACACACAATCACACACTGGTGGTGGTTTTTAGTCATTTTATGCAAGTATAAGGACGGTTTTTACACCTGTATTTAGCAAAGTGAGATGGCGCTTGAGGCGTGGTTTGTACGTGATAAAACCTGCTTTTTACACTCGTCTTGGGACAACGTCAGTCTATGATAGTACAGACTAAACAGCCATTGTCTGACCGTAATTATTGCAGTTCTCAGAGTCAGTGAACGCACCGGGACTGAAGTTACCATCCTCATTGATTTGATTGGTCTTCCGTGTTAGCTGAGCCACAATGGGGCCAAAAGTTTTGAAATTGAAAATTTCAGATTAAAAAAACGTTTAAAAAAACTGCTGAAAGAAAGAAAAAGTTTTGAAATTGAAATTTTGAAACCTAAAAAAACAGATCATTTGAAGCCGAAAATAATCAAGTTTGTTTTAGAACAGCAAAAAGTTTTGGACATTTTACCTTTTTATTTTTTTTACATTTTTTGGGTCAAACACCACCAATATTTTTTTCAAAATGTTTTACTTGGGTTTAAAATATTTATGGCCCTGATTTGGCTCCCTATTTATTGATTTGCTATTGATTTAACCTGAATTCTAAAATCTAAAAATCGATTCACAATAAGCAACAGACTTTTTCTTCAATTAAGATTAAACTGTGACTTAAAAGTCTTCCCTAAAAATGAAAACAACAAAATCGGCCTGCAATTATCAAAAATCTACAGAAAAAGACTCAATATTTTGCTGCAGAGGCTTTTATTTTGGAAAGAATTGCAGGAAGTCGTCCTAATGGCTGTTCGGCTCTTGACCGCCGGCGAGCCTTTCAAAGTCTTCAGTTTGACTTGGGTCCAGGAGAGACCATGTCCGCCGTCATCGGAAACCCGTCCGCGGATAGAATCTCCCGTCAAACCGACTCTCCATGAAGTAGCGGGAACTCGCGGCCTTCACGATGGCGGGCTCGGTGAGTAGTCCGCCGGGTGTTTTGCAGAGTCAGGCCGGTGCTCGGTAATGCTGCCGTTTAGTCTCACCGATGGTCGGTGTTCAGTCCCGAGCGAGGGTTTTCCAGCGGTACGGTTAGCTTGGATGTGAACGCGCGTCCCCCGTCCCTGCACGCGGAGTCATCTCCTCATGGACAGGTTTGCATGCCCGCGCTCCGGACGCCGCTGCGCCGCTTATCAGAGCAGCAAAGCCGCTTTATGGAATCCACGCGGTTCCTGCTGATCAAAGTCACGGCTTCCTTTGATGTGTTACGCGGGGCTTCAGAGGCAGGATGATGGAGGTGTTGGAGCGGGGAGGAGGAGTAACCGCTGCTCGTCTCTCAGGGCGCCGTTCAGGTGAGACTGGAACTCGGACACCGAGCCCAGGTCCGGAAGAAGCCCACGGCGGAAGGCTTCACCCACGACTGGATGGTGTTCGTCCGCGGCCCGGATCACTGCAACATCCAGCACTTCGTGGAGAAAGTCGTGTTTCACCTGCACGAAAGTTTCCCCAAACCAAAAAGAGGTAGGTGCTTGTTTGAACTGGATCTGCCCCCAGAGGGCAAAAGCTCGGGGCAACAGAAGCTGCTTCTGCCGCCTTTCTGTAGATGAGCTACTAACAGTTGATGCTCTTTAGCAGAGTCTGGCTCTTTGGTTTTTTCATTTTCAGGTACAGGTCAACTTTTCCCCTCGTGTTTTTACAATAGGAAGATGTGATCATCTATAATTCTATGTGGATATTATTTCTTCTTTCAGGTCTAGATGAAAGTCATTTATTACATCAAGTGAGAGAGTACAACAGTGGTGTCAAACTTAATCGCCAAAATCCAAAACACACTTTAGGACGCCATGAACAGGATAAACATTTATTGAGCACACGAAAAATACATTTTTAAAACATCAAAAATGTAACTTTTTAACCTTTATCATGAATACAAACATGCAGGTTTATTATTCCACAATAAATCCATTAAAAACCTTTAACATCATAGCTCCAGTGTTTATGTTCATTGATTTACTGTAACTTTTCAAACGTTAAATCGAGAATCCAGCAGATTCTGAAGGAGAAAAGCGTATTGATGATCCAAAGGTTTGAAAGGGTTTAACTTTCAATATTTCTCCATAAAAATATACAGTATGTTGTCAAAATTATACAAGTTAGAAGTAAGGGTAAGATGATATTAGACCATCAAAGATAATAGAATAAAATGATCTAGAGCACATGTATCAAAGTCACGACCCGGGGGCCAGATCCGGCCCTCCAGATCATTTTATTTTATTGTTATTAATGACCCGATGTTATCTTGCGCACATTTCTAACTTGTATAATTTTGACAAAATATATTTTTACAGAGTAAAATATTGAAAGTTATTTAATGTTTAAGTTATTTATTCTGGAATAATATTCCTGCATTTTTATTATTCATAATTATGTTAAAAAAAGTTCGTTTTAAAGTTTTAAAAATTGTCATTCTGCTAGTTTTTTGGACTATTTTGGCATTTACTAAGATTTTTTAGGCTGTTTTGGAGTTTAGCAAAAATGTAGCTACATGCTAGCTGTTTTTTTAAGGCTAATTTGGCATTTAGCAAATATTTTAGTTGGCTATCAGCTTCATTGTTTTCAGCTATCAACTTCAGCGTTTTCAGCTATCAATTACAGCATCTTCAGCTGCCAAATTCAGCTTACAGCATTCACACTAGCATTATTGCAGGTAATGCTATACATCTAGTTCATAATTATGTTAAACAGTTACAGTTTTAAAGTTTAAACATTTAGTTTTAGAGCAACCTTTAACAGTAAAAGAGGCGTTTGGGCTCGTTTTCTACTGATCAAAACCTAGAAGGAGCTGCATAGTCTTACTTTAGCCTGTAACCCTTCTGCTCTCCTTAGCTTGTTTACATTAAAAGTGGGGTCATCTGGACCCCATAAGACAGTGCGCTGAACTTTTTTTTTTTTTTCAATGCTTATCGATCTTTACCGGTGTCCAACGACAGACATGAAGTCTTGTCCACCTTTGTCATTGAAGGGCTAACGCCACAATTTACGGGTAGGGTCATCTGGACCCTGTAAGATGGTGTTTTCCAACCCTGGTCCTCGGGGCACACTGTCCTGCATGTTTTTAATGTTGCCCTGCTTATGCACACCTGATTCAGCTCATCATCAGGCTCAGCAGAAGACTGATGATGACGGTCATCAGAGGCAGGTGTGTTTGAGGAGGGTTGGACTAAAAAAATGCCGGACAGTGTGCCCTGAGAGAGCACGAGGGTTAAGAAATTTTAAAATGCAATGACCTTCTGTTTTTTAACAATATATAAGAATTGGATCTATTTTTGGGTCACAAACAAAATCATAAAAAGAAACTAGCATCTCTCAAAATGTGATTTTTTTTTTATTTTTTTTTTTTTTATTTTTTAATTTCTTTTATAACTTATTTTCAAAATAATCTGTGCCAAACAGGATCATCTCAGTGCAGCTCTGAGCAGCAAGTAACCAGTGTTGTTCAGCATAAGATAATATGTGCTTTTAACTCATAAAGATCAAACGTTTTACCAAAGTTTTGTTTTTAATATAAAATCTGTTCATTCTGGAGGTAGAGTTGATCCAACAAGACGTCTTCAGGTCAACAGGATGTATAAACCTACAGAGTTTATCATCTATGTGAACCTCAGACATCAATTTATACATTTAACTAAATTAAATAAATACTAATTAAGTCATTCTTACTTTAAAAAATGCTATTTTGTTTTTCTTTTATTTATTTTTGTTCTTTTTCTCCTCTTTGTCCCCAGCAGTCTTACTCTGCTGAGTTTTGTTATTTTAGTTTGTTGTTGGATCTTGGTAGTCTTAGTTTACAGGCTTTGTTTATTTGTTTTCTTTAGGTAGTTTTGGTTAAGGAGCTGCTGACTCTGACGGTCGACATGGCTGGGTCAGCAGTCTCTATGACTTGTGTTATGTTTGGCCGAGGAGAAACCATGGAGAGATAAAAGAGACACATGTGGATCTGGAGCCGCAGGTTGCTGACTCCTGGCTTAGTGTTCAATAAATGTTTATCCTGTTCTGCCCGTGACCTAAGGTTTTGTTTTGGATTTTGGCCACTTGTGCGATTGAGTTTGACACCCCTGATCTAGAGGGTCAGATATAAATACCTGGAGGGCCGAATCCGGCGCCCGGGCCTTGACTTTGACACGTGTCAAGAAATTTTGTTCACTAATGTCTGTGTTTATCTCTGAGGACTTCGATTGCCTTTATTTATGGTCTTTTTTGTTGGATATTTCGAAGGGTTTGGTCGGCTCTGATCTGGCAGTCATGTCACGTTTTTCTCCATGTGCTGTGATTTTCTAGGACATAGTTTCTGCAGGGCGGCAGGAGTTCATTAGAGATTGGCTTCTGAGTTGTGTGCAGGTGCTGAGCAATCCTGCACCATTCCCTTCCCTGTTGCTGAGAGCTCTCACTAGCTTACAGCCCCTCACACCCCCAACCTAACATTTCCGGTGCAACAAAAACCTGAGCAATAAACTCAAAGTCCCTTTAGCTGTCACACCCCTGTGGGAAATATGTTCTCCACATTTGACTTATCCGCTGGGGAGCGGTGAGCTGCAGACACAGCCGCGCTCAGGACCAGTTTGGTGGAGCTATCCAGTCGTACAGTTTAGATCCAGATTCTCGATCAGACTCATAGTAGGTTCTACGTAACAATATGATTCTTTTTCCATCTGCTCCTGATTTTATATTCATAAATGTAATTTTGAGCTTAAATTTCTTTCTTCTCGTCCTCTGTGGTGAGAACAAACAAGAACATGCCAAAAACAGTCTTAATTGGAGTGGGGCTTCAAACATCTTTCAGGTAATTAAGCACACAATGACTTATTGACCTGAACTTTCATTCAATGACTTCACCACTTACCTGTCAATGCTTCACAAATCACTGTACCCGTTGCTAGGCAACGGTGTGCCCCACCTACACATTCATGGTCATCTTCAGATATTTATTTTCTGCCTCATGTTTACTTTTTTCCCTCCCTCTCAAGAGGGAGAGATTTAAGTCTTTATACTCGAATAAAAGACGGTGAATTCATGTACTTTATTTTAATTACATTTTTATTAATGTTCTTACATCAAATCCTACATTTTTTATTTAAGAATTACTTTAAATTAACATTAGCAAAAAGTGATTAAATTCATTTGAAAACTTCACACCATAAATTTACCAAAGTTACACCATACACCAGCAGGTTAAACATCAAAGTGCATGGAAACGAAAATTCCAACGGGTACCTGAAGTACACACAAACTATTGCAAAGCAAGCGCCTCCTTCCCACAGGACACCGATCAAATGGGAAATAAGCGATCGCGGTCATTCTAGCGCTCAGACAGAGTCACTTCTTACCGGCTGCCTCTGCTACAGGTGGAGGATAATTAGGTAGACATGGTTTACACACGCGCTACCAAGCCTGTATCTCACTATCTGTGCTTTTCCCGAATGAAGTCTGTGCGTCGCCATTAAATGTCCGACGCAGAGCGCCCAGCTGCTCAACAGTTCCGTCACGCGACTCAGACGCTCAGCGCAGCAGCTCTTAAAATGAAAATATAAGATCAATACTTGGTGAGAACCCATCGAGAATCGATCGGAGGACTAAATATCACGATATATTGCAATATCGATATTTTAGCACACCCCTACTCCTAAAACATTCTTGAATTTCATTCGATCCTTTAGATCAGTGTTGTCAAACTCAATCACTCAGAGGCCAAAATCCAATACACCTTATGTCGCGGGCCGAACAGGATAAACATTTATTGAACACTCTAAAACTACATTTTTAAAACTTAAAAAATGTAACCTTTAACATAACTATGAACTAGATATATAACATTACCTGTGATAATACTAGTGTGAATGCTGTAAGATGAATTTGGCTGCTGAAGATGCTGAAATTGATAGCTACAAACGTTGAAGCTGATAGCTGAAAACGCTGAAGTTGATAGCCAGCTAAAATATTAGCTAAATGCCAAATTAGCCTAAAAAAATATAAAAAAAAAATACCTAGGTTAGCCAAAACAGCTAGCTGAAATATTAGCTAAACTCCAAAACAGCCTAACAAATCATAGTAAATGCCAAAATAGTTCAAAAAGCTAGCAGAATGACAATTTTTAAAACATTATAACCGTAACTGTTTAACATAATTATGAATAATAAACAGACAGGAATATTATTCAAGAATAAATTAACTTAAACCTTAAATAACTTTCAATATCCAACAACACGGTTCATAGGTTAATTGGTTTCTCTAAATTGTCCCTAGGTGTGAATGAGAGTGTGATTGAGGCGACAGACTGGCGACCTGTCCAGAGTGTTTCCTACCTTCACCCTTCAGTAGCCAGGTTGAGCTGCGGCTCCCCCGCGACCCCAAAAGGGACAAAGCGTTCCAGAAGATGAATGAACTTTCAATATTTTACTCTCTATAAAAATACATTTTGTTAACATTAAATAAGTTAAAAATGAGTACAAGATAACATCGGGTCATTAATAACAATAACATAAAATGATCTGGAGGGCCGGATAGAATTACCCGAAGGGGCGGATCCGGCCCCCGGGCCTTGACTTTGACACGTGATTTAAATACGAAACACAGTGGGAAACAGCTACATTAGTCTCTCGTTGGATGTTTGCTATGTCAGAACTCAAACGCGTCTACTTTTGCTCATACAGTTGTAAACATCTTGACTTATAGCTCTGACTCTATTCAAAATGTTTGCAACATTTTTTGATAAACGGATGCATTTTTGTAAGCAACAAAGCTGCGTAAACAGATGCAGTTTGTTACATGTTAATGTGAGATATTCAGAAGTGAATTGTTGTGCTAAAGATGCAGACTCCATCATGGTGAGGATGTATTGTCCTGCATCTGCAGTTTGAGCTTCTCCTTCAGGTGGAGATTCAAGCGCAGGTCATGTTTGTGTTGCTCATCAGCCCGTCAAAGCATGTACTGATGACTGAGTTCATGCTGCTGCTTTAGGAGCATCATCTGCTGTCTGTTAGACTTAGTAGCATCTTCTCATCAGAATCTATCAGTTCTCTAATCTTAGTAAATTATCTTGGTTGTAAAATCATGTTTTTCTTTTTAACCATTCCATGCAGAAACTCGATGTTTTAGTTTACAGAACTGCATACTATGGGACAGGAGCTGTCATAAAGATGACGTCCTCAGAAAATGACCAGATGATACCTTTTTCTAGCTAATGCTGACCTCTAATGCCTCTGAGAGGTGGAAGCAGAACAGACATTTCTGGTCCCCTGTTGGTCATAGGTCCATTAAAAAAAGAAATGGAGCAGTTAGGGCGGAGCTTCTGTCGTCACACGATGAAATCCACTGGTTGGTGGAAAGGTATTACAACGGAAAGCGTCTAAGCTTGATTCTTCACCTGCAATTGTCTTGCAAATAATATTAAATTCTTTGCATGCACGAAATATCAGAACCCAAATATGAAAAAAAGGAGCTGATTTATGACCACCATTGTTGTTGTCATCAGCTTTCGCTGTGTCCGGATTGTCTTGACACACACATACGTCATCGGTCTACAGCCTGCATGAACTTTAATGTCCAACATAATTGGGAACGCTAACTTGAACCGTCATCGGACCATTCTAAACCGGATCAGGAGAGGTCCGGAAACGCAGCCTATCAGAACACTCGGTGTTCCGGCTTTATTTCCGTTTGAAGAGGCTGTAAACCGTTATATTCTTCATCCTTTGGTGAGACGTTCCTTTGGAGGTAGATAGGGGGCGCACGTTACACCAATGTATCTGGCAGCCACTTGAATCATTTAATTTTTGTTTTACAACAATTTTGCACTAAGTGGTGTCACTGCCGTTCATGTTTACCATTGTTAACAGTGAATTTGACAGAAAATTCAATTTCAATTAGTGTCAATGCTCGTCAAAGACATAGCATTACTGATATCAGCAATGTTGCACTAAAGTGTCTTTTATTTGTTGCTTAAAATAAGACACATGTTCTTTATTATGATTGGGTTCAAGATAAAAAAAAAATGGGGATATGGTAAATGGTAAATGGCGTATACTTGTATAGCGCTTTCTACCCTCCTTCGAGGGCCCAAAGCGCTTCACAGTCACAGACCCATTCACCCATTCACACACACATTCACACACTGGTGGTGGCTCCGCTGCCGAACACTGGCGCCAACCTCCCACCAGAGGCAATTCGGGGTTCAGTGTCTTGCCCAAGGACACTTCGACACATGGGCGGGCAAGGCGGGAATCGAACCCGCTCACTTCTGATCAGGAGTCGACCGCCCTACCACTGCACCACGGCCGCCCCTTAGGAAATATAATTTCCTAAAAATTGTGTTCTTCTATATATTGTGAGTTATTAGAGAGGATTTTTATCAATTATCACAGTATCATGAAACCATTGATATCATGAGCCATGTTATCGCGTAAGGATGAGCAGTGATTCATAGCCCTAGTTGGCAGTGTGTTGCATAAATAATCAGTGCTGCTTCAGATGAAGCCGTCTTTTTATTCCAGCATCATAGTATAGTTTTACTTTAGAAAATGATTTAGAAATTGGGTGAGATTTGGGGCGTTATCTTTTCAGAGGGTTGATCACTTTCGTTGAGACAGATTGTTGTTAACCTAAAGGAAGTGCAGCCTGTAATGTGATGCAAAGCTCATTTGTACTAAAAACATGTTTTACAGTGATATCAAATTTGAATTGACTGAAAGTTTTTTTGTGGAGACAGATGTGGTTTGTTTGAAGTAGTTTTTACTGTTTCACATTCTAATTAGAATGTAACCATGTTCGCATACAGCAGTTCTAGCAAGTCACCTTTTAATCTCTTACTTTTATATTTGACAGACAAATCTGTCAGTGTAATAACCCCTGAATAGTTTGAAAACTACATTTTTTGCTGAAATGTCCTTCTTACGCTATGGTCACAATTTATGTCAAATATCATGCACATTATTTACAAAAACCTATGTTGATTAGGAATCGAATACTGTTTTTCTGAGAGGAAAATGAATCCAATCAATGGCAAAAGAGTCTTTAACCCACTGAAAGCTTTCTCCCGTCTGTGGACTCAGTAAAAGCTTCAGCCAGTCTTCTGCTTCACTAAAACATTGATGGCTGCAGTACACCCTTTCTGCCCAAACCTATGATTACCCCGTAAGGCTCTACAGAATTGTTGAATTTAAATAATTCAACAATAGACTTTTCATTGGTGCACTCACAGAAATTCACACATGCAGCTTCTACCTTTACTTAGAAAAGGCAACATGCATCTGTCAAATCCATGAATCGATTACTCCTTAAGTAATTTTTGTTGAGACGAGCGTGGAGACGTTACCATGGCGACAGCCAAATGGCAAAGCATTTTGAACAAATGGAAGTAAAGGCGCTCCTTGGAAGCAGTGAAGGAGGAGCTATTTTGGCAACAGGCAGCAGCGGCTCATGCTGCTTAAGCACCTCATTTGTAGCCTCCGCTACCATTTAATCCATGCTGGAGATGGCAGATCTGCAAAGGTGTTTGCTGTGTTTGAGAGGGCTGTCGCTTTCAGACAAAGATGGAAGGCAGCAGAAAGCAGAGGAAACGGTTCAAGACTCTCAGATCTGTGGGCACAAAAAAGCTGAGGAGTTTCTTTTCTTATTTACTTTTTTAAGTTTTTTACTTCTCAAGTTGAGACCTTTTGGCATTTTTGGATGCCAATTAGATTAAAAGAGGAAGAGATTATTGACAGCAATCATGAACATGATTTATTTGTTGATTTCCTCATTTTAAAGGATTTGTTTAAGCTGAACAACCAGTCTGTATTTATTTCATGAACCTTATAGAACAGAAAGTTTAAATACATTTATATATTAAAAAGACCTGAGTCATATTGATATAAACTGAACACAGGACAAAAGCTGTAGACCATGGGTCTATCTTGCAAGGGTCAAAGTTTTCTGCTCTGGGGCCGGGGTCGGTTTTTAGACTAACTGAAGAAATGTAACAATCACAGCCTAAATGCAAAGAGCCAAATTAGCTGGAAAAACTCAAAAAAATCTAAATTAGCCAAAACAGCTGGCATGCAGCTGAAATATTAGCTAAACTACAAAATTGCCTAAAAACTGAAAAAAATCCCAATTTAGCCAAAACAGCTAGCATAAAGCTAAAAAATTAGCTAAACTCCAAATTAGCCTAAAAAACTGGGGAAAAAAAAGCCAAAATTAGCTGAAACTGCTAGCATGTAGCTGAAATACTGGCTAAATGCCATATTAGCCTAAAAAAATGGAAAAATGTCTAATTTAGCCAAAACAGTTTGGGGGGCCGGGCCAAATATGGAGGAGGGCTGGATCCGGCCCTTGGGCCGTAGTTTGGGGACCCCTGATGTAGACTGCTCATTTCCTGAACATGAAATGACTTGATGCAGCTTGATGCAGGATGTGCACGAAGCTGTTAGTTTTTACTATGTCAAATATCCTCATTTGGTTAGTTCTTCTCTAAAGTTTGAGTTGTCAGGACCAGAAAGACTTCTTTAAAGTCATTTTAGATCCCAAAGTAAGATATGAGAACTGAGATCATCACCTCCACTGCAAAAGCACAAATGATTTTCATCAGGAAAATGCCACAAAATCAAATTGTCTGAGAAAGCCACAGCAAAGATGAGATGCGCTGGAGCATCGTGGTCTTATTTAGCCTGGAGAGATGCATCATACCTACAGGTCAGTGTAGGGATCTGACTTTAGTGGTATGTGAACTCCAGCTGCAGATGTACCTGTGAGTTTAGCAGAGCTCAGGAGATGGCTAAAGGTGAACATCTCAGTGTAATCACACAAGAATCAACGTGCAGCAGAACACAAGAGTCTTTCTTTGGGAAACAAGACACTAGCCCACTCTTATCTACACTAGCTGGATTCATTAGAGCTTTCTTTCTCTTTTTGTAGGAGCCACTGAGAACATGTCTAGTTCTGAGATGTTCAGATCACATTAGACTCGGACAGAAAAACTGGGAAGGTATTGAAAGAGAATTTATTTTTGTTTTTTGTTGTTTTTTAGCAGTGATCAAATCAAACTTTATTTGTATAGCACTTTTAAAAAAATGAATTTCACTCAAAGTGCTTTACATCAAAATAATATTTTATAAACAAAAGATAATGCCCACAAGCCCCACCCTTCCACACACACGCACAAACACACATCGACATATTGTCAAGAACAGTAGAGGCTGATTGGGGGATTAGATTAGTTTTTATTTGAACACAACTAGTTTTTCATGGAGTCAGACAGCAACACTTAGGCTGTAGAGACATGCGTCCCAACAGTGAAAGTAGCACATGATTGCTTGAAACATAATTTTACTGGGTACACTGTCTGCACCTGGCAGCGTGACTAATTTTCTAAACGGGAAATTGCATTGCAGAAGATCTGGATTTTTTTTGTTTCTCAACTAAAACAAAGTAATTTAATGATTTGAAAGGTATGCCTTCTGACAGAGAAAAGACATTGATATAACTATAGGTGGAAAAGAACTAGAAAAGGCTTGTCATTCTTTCCCATTTATGCTTTGTGATCTTGAGTTACTCAGACTTGGTTTGCAGATTATATCCAATGTAGATTACTCCATTGATGAATTAAATTACAGCATGAACACCTTTTGTTCTTTCTCGTTTAGTTATTCTGTTAGATTTGTTCCTGTGCTTTTAGTGGCTGTCCTCAATCATTTCATGTTTTAAGACCCAATTAAAGATGAACTTCAGCTGTCAGACAGACGATCACCTTTTTCATTCTAACAGACTGGTATAAAGACCAGATCAAGGCTTTATCACAGACTACTCGGTGTGATTGATGTATGTTATTTAATGTATTATTACCTGATTACTTGAAATAAACCATTTTATTCATTTATTCATTTATTCATAATATAAAAAGAAAGCTAAAGGGCCAGAATAGGTAAAGACAACCCAGCAAACAGTATTTTCTTGGACCCAGTATCATCAATGGCACACTGGGGGCTGTAGCAGAAAGAAGCCTTAGATTAACTTTGTGGCAACTGTGTTGGTTACTGTAACCATCTTAGTTTTTATAGGACCAGGTGGTTAGCCCTGTGCCAAACCCCCAACCTAGAAGGCCAGTGTACTGGCCACTGGATTCTACCTTTCAATCTGTCTGGCATGGGAGACCCTACCAGCAGCACAAAGGTCCAGCCAGCATGGCTATCCAGGTCATTGAGACACTAAAGCCCCCCAACCAAGACAAGGTGGCAGTCCGTGGGCACCCATTCCCGGTGGTCTCATAGGGACAGGTTAGGGTTAGGCCTGAAGAGCTGCAGGCTTCTATGACAGGATGGGGACGAGGAGGAGATGCTGCCCCTCCTTATAGGACCAGGGTTGTAAAGGCTTTGCTTCAGTCAATGAAAGCAGGAACAAGGCAGTGGTTTCAATGAGTCGTCTGCTGGTAGCTCCTCTGCTCGGTGCTGCCATAAAGCAGAATTTACTGCTCCTCCACAAAACTAATGTGTAGCTTTTGAAGTGAAGAGCCAGGCCAACCTCATTTCTGATGTCAGTAACTCATCTAAAAGCTAAAAGTTATATCCTGTCATATTTCAATAAGTCATTTTACATAGAGAACATGCCACTCCTAGAAAGGTTTCAGCGGAGTATATAAGGACATCATTCTGCTTTTAAAAACAATCTATTTAATTTATTATTCTTTCAGTGAATCACTTTCTGAAGTGTGGCCACTTTGATTTTATTTGAACGTGTTTAGACTGTGGTTGCATGATTCATTCTTTTATTTCTGTTTACAAAGTGAACTGTGAAGTAAGCAAATCTTCATCCCAACTTTTCACAGTGATGTAAACTTGTTTCCTGATGCTGAACAGCTGTAGAAACTGTAGAGAGGCTGAACTGAACACTTTGTGACATCTGGACTTCTTGTCCTTCATCAGTCTGATCCTCAGAGCACACATACTGGATGAGAGGTGAAACCTTCTAGAAGACCTTAAAAAGAAGTAGTGGGTTCTTCTGCAAACGTAGTCTCTTCTGCATACAAGAGAATAATAAACATGAATACTAAGAAGAAATAATGGCTCAAAACTTTTTTCTTTGTGACACAACTATAAATCTTGAAGTGCCCAGAGGCGATTGACCATGATGTGAGGACAGAACGCTCTGCTCATCTCTGTGAACATCTCTCCTCATCTACAGATTGTTGCGTCTGCCATTGATTCTCTTTAGATTGATGCAACTTTGAGGTTAGTTTTATCAACTTTTAGATACAGCCCCAATTAAATAGAAATGATAATTTCAAGAATAATGGAGAAAGGCTTTTTTTAGGTCTTACACTTCCTGGATAATACAGTTATGTTTTACACTTTGTATGAGACAAGATCAATAAAATGGCAAACAGAGACGCTGAGGAAGGAGCTTTACCAATTAGTCTTTTGTTCTGAGCTCAGTCCATAGTTTAGCTCGGCATCATTACAAAGAATTGTGTGTAGAGCAGACAAACCCAGAGTGACTGGCATTGTTCTGTGATTGGCGTGCCAGCCCAATCCAAAGGGCACATTAACAAACACCCTGACCTCTTCTGTCTGTGGAAGCTCCTTTGACCAGTTTTCAGTTACAGGTCAGTGGCTGCTTTGTGCGTCCGTTGCCCCAGACGCTCCTTCACATCATGCTAACCTTTTCATCTTGAACTTCTAAAACCAGCCAAGGCTCTGACTTTTCCTCCAAACTCACAACCCATATCCTTGTCATGCACTATGCTCCGGGGTCTGGATTGCACATGCAAGCCTCCAGGTTGATGTTTAGAGGTGCAGCTTGTATCAAAGCCTGGATCATTTCACACTAATGGAGGACTCAGTTTTACAAATGTGTCATTCCCCGGGAAAAAAGCAGTTCTGCTTTGGTTTACAGAAATTAAAAATCACATTTACTTTGTGTTATTTTACATTTATCAAATTAAAATAATGAAAGCTAACATCAAAATGCTCTTTCATTGATTTACAATCATCTACAGCTGCGGTCAAATGAGCCGCCGTTCACATTTCCGTGGTCACATCAGAAATCAGACTACTGCGTTCTTCATCTCCTCTGCTGTGCTGATAGGTGTCCGGCAGCTGCATGGACTGAGCTGTATCTGGGTGAACCTGACTCACTCATCATTGTTGTTGAATGATGCTTGGCTCCAGTGGTGAGTGGTCAGCTGAGTCGCTGCTGTGAGGTGGGAGGACAGAGCTTCGATCATGCTGGTTTCAGCTACATCCACAGGAAAACATGATGGTTCTGTACCAAGCTGTGATGCCAGTTCAGTTTTGTGTTCTTTTAAGGAACGTAAGAATGCGAAGTGCATTTTTATTGTGGTTGGAAGTCAGTTTTGATGAAGTATTAAGAGGTTTTACTTATTTTGATTAAATGAAAAATCATTAAATGTCCTCTTCCGTTGTATTATCTGGTTCCTAACTGTTTGAAACCACGTCTTACAGACATGGACAAAACTTTAGTTACCCTTCTGTTATTCAAAGAGACGGCCAGGATGATGTCTGAAAAAAACTGTTAACCCTTTAACACCAGAGCTCCAGAGTTTATGTTCTTTGATTTACTGGAACTTTTCAACCATTAACAGAAGAATTCCAGCAGATTGTGAAGGAATAATGTGGAATTATCTTTTTCTACTGATATTCCTGTTAACGGTTGAAAAGTTACCATATGTTAAAGATTTTGTGTTTAAGTGTCATACATGTCATGTGGACATGATCCTTTTGCCTGGTTGAATAAGTATAAATCAGTTATTCACCAACAAAGCTTTTTATTACTGCAGCAGAAACATCCACCATGACTTCATATTTCCAATCCACAGAGTGTTGGCCTGTGGGGTGTGTGGGGTGGTGCTAATGATGATGGGGGGGGGGGTTACCACCTTTTTCCTTCTTAATACCATTTTTGAGCTAATCCTTGACCTTGTCAGGTCTGATAGTCATAGTAAAGACCAAAGGCCGGCCCTAACGACTCATCACTTCTGGGGTCATGATCAGGGTTAGGGCTTTTGGAGTCTCCAGCTGGATTTACTCTGAACTTACATTGACGGGGGCGTCGGCTGAACTCAGTGCACTGTCCAAACCTAAAAAAAACGAGTCATTTAGCATCTTGTTGGACCTGTTGGATCCTGTTTGTTTATTTCAAGCATATATTGTGAAAAATACAGGACAAAACACACAAGTATTTCAAACTCCTTACAGAAATAATGAAATGCATTGATTAGAAAATAGAAGACAAACAAACAAAACAGACTAATGTCACATTTGGTTAGTTAAATTTCAGATTTATGAACTCAAATTTGATTGATTGCTTGAAAAGGAGTGGGAAGAAGTTAACTTATTTAATCCCACCCCCACTTAGCTACTTCATTTTACGGTTTGGTTAGTTATGTAATCCGGTTCTGATCAGATCAAATTAGTTCTGATTTAGTTTAAGATTTGCAAAAATTTTTCTCTGAAAATTAAAAATCTAATGATTCGCTGCATTGAGATGATCCTGTGACACAGGATGTCTTTTATTTTGAAAGGAAGTCATGTGAAATCTCTGCCAAAAATATAAACTATTTCAAGTTTTTTTTTTTTTTTTAAAAGCTCAATTTTATTTAGTCAAACAATTGTTTTTTTTCTAGTTATCATTATAGTAACATTAATATAAAAACAAATTGTATTTTCCTGTAGAGTGAATAAGACTTTGTGTCTCCTGTTGTGATGTGGTCAGTGAGAAATGGACCCAAATGGCTCTTTAAGGGTTGAAGGTTGTCGACCCCTGAATCAGAGCAAAGTCGAAGCTAACGCAGGCTTTTCTTCTCTTTTTAGAGTCAGTGGGCTCAGTCTGAGGTTTTTCTGTTTTTTTAAAAAACCAGAGTCCACAGGGATAAAGTCTGACAAACACCGTTCCTCCAGAGAAAACTGCAGCTGTGCTTCACATTGTTTGTCTTCACAGTCCCAGCAGACCGAGGCAGGGAGGGAAGTCCTCACCTGCTCCTCACTTTCACATTTCTAAGCCAAAGCTCTTTATATTTACAGCACAGAGCATGTATGGGGAAGAGAGTTAACAAGCTCTCCAGAGGAAAGGAGCTGCCAATGAATCAAAGCTTTTTTATTGCCTGTGGGGTATATATATAGTATTATTCAAGAAGTTCACCTTTAATGTTTTTTTTTAATATTTGTAACAATAATTACATTAATATTACACTAGTTTTATTTTTTTATTTAATGTGAATAAAACAGTAAAACCAGTAAGTTGTTATACTGGTTCCCTTGGTTCAAAGTCAAAAATCAAAGATGAGCTTAATGAGTCTGTGTTTTGTGTTTTTTTAATATTTCAGGACATTTGTTTGATCAAATCCGTCTGCTGTGTTTCAGTTTGCAAGGATCCACCCTTCAAAGTGGAGGAGTCTGGATATGCAGGCTTTATCCTGCCCATTGAAGTTTACTTCAAAAACAAGGTACATTTATTGTGATCAATGGCAAACATTTCTGATTTTGATTGTTTAATGTCATGTTTTTTTGTCTTTTTAAGTTGAACAGGATTTTTTTTTTTAGATCAGCAGTTACATTTTTACATGCTTAAAGAACTTCAGTCACAGAGCTTTACAGGCAGCTGGACGTCTTAGTTAGAAGTTTTAGTATGAAAAAAAAATACAAATGGTTCTATAATCTGGAGGTATAATAAAAACTTGAAAGAAATATAAAATTTAGTTTGTCATCACTGCTCTTAACGTGTCCAAGCAAATCCATCTGCTTCCCTGTAATGATCTCCGGAACATCTATCATGATCTGATCCTCTGATGGATTCATTCCTGATCCATCCTGATCTCTCCCAAAAAGAACCTCAACATCTTCATCTGCTTCCTGTCTCTGCATCAGAGTCTACATCAGGGGTGTCAAAGTCAATAGCACAAGGGGCCAAAATCCAAAACACACCTTAGGTCGCGGGCCGAACAGGATAAACATTCATTGAACACTCTAAAACTACATTTTTACATTTTAACTTTTTAACATAATTATGAACTAGATATATAGTATTATCTGTGATAATGTTAGTGTGAATGTTGTAAGCTGAATTTGGCAGCTGAAGATGCTAGTGCTGATATCTAAAACGCCGAAGCTGGTAGCTGAAAACGCAGAAGCTGATAGCTGAAAACGCAGAAGCTGATAGCTGAAAACGCTGAAGATGATAGCTGAAAACGCTGAAGATGATAGCTGAAAACGCTGAAGATGATAGCCAGCTAAAATATCAGCTAAATACCAAATTAGTTTTAAAAAAAACTTAGGTTAGCCAAAACAGTTAGTATGTAGCTGAAATATTTGCTAAACTCTAAAATAGTCTAAAAATCTTAGTTAATGCCAAAATAGTCCAAATACCTGACAGAATGCAGAAATCAATATTTTACTCTTCAGAAATATATATGTATATATTATACAAGTTATACATACGCACAAGATCATTAGTAAAAGTAAAATAAAATGATCTAGAGGGCTGGATAGAAAAACCTGGAGGCCCGGATCCGGCCCCTGGGCCTTGACTTTGGTACGTGCTCTAAACCAACAATATGGCTTCTCTCTCCAGACTTCTACAGCTTTCCTTTCATTCTTGGTGACTCCTTACTCACACATCCCACCTGGAACCTTACTCCACCTGTTCCAACCTGCTTGCAGACATCTCTTCACCTCTTTCCTACACTCTCTGTTCTAGACTGTTGACCCTTCCACGGTTAGCATTACAGCTTAGGTGCGATTGCCGCAGTCTTTACGTAACTTTAAAAGTGAGAGGAAAACCCACTCAAACGATCACGTTCGACCTCCGCAGTCTGGCCTCTGCGGTCGGGCCTCTGCAGTCTGGCCTCTGCGGTGCCGTGAATCTGTTTGGTTGGGTTCAGAGTTTCGCTGAACCCCTGCGGATAAGGGGGGGATTACTGTACTTCTTTTATCAATGGCGGGTTAGCGCGTGAACCTATGTGAGTTTGGAGTAGCACAAGGTCGGCAGTAGAGCCTGTAGCTCCAGTCATCCTGTAGTCAATATGAGCCACCTGCTGTAGATGGACCGCTACTGCATCGCAGCTGAGCTGTAATTGTTGCTGTATGAGCCCAGGGTTAGAACTTAAAGTCCTCCACCTTCTCCACATCTGCCCCCTCAAACCTCACCCTTCCTCTGTGCTGCTGCAGCTAAACGTCAGTTCTCTCCTTTCCAGAGCAAACCTCCACCTCTCTAAATGTTCCTCCACCTGCTCTTACCACAGACCATAATGTCATCTGCTAACATCAGGGTCCACAGAGATTCCTGTCTATCCACCTGTTGGTCAATCAAAACAGCTGATTTGTGGTGCTGTCCCACCTCCACCTTCAGGGTGGACCGAGGTTGAAAATACTACTCTAGTGATTCTCTGGATCTTTTCATCTATCTCCCTCAAGAATGTTCTTCTCCTCCACTCACATCCAACCTGAGGGGCATAACCTCTGACGTTCTTCATCCCACCTTCATCTTCCAGCCTCAGATTCATGCCCTTATCGGACTCTTTCTTCACTTCCAGAACATTCCTATCAACTCCTCCTTTAGGATGTCTCCTCCTTCCTTCCTCTTTCCATCCACACCATGATCAAACATTTGCTGTCGATCAAATAAGCTGTGTTCTCTTGAACACACCTTTCTTCTTTCAACTATGTCGACCAACTTTCTAGTTTTCTCCACATTCACAGTTTGTCCCTTCAGTCCTTCACTCACACCTTCCTCCTCTCCTTCTTCCCCCAACAGAGATCCAGTTTCCACCAGAACCTTGTAGGTCAACAGCACAAGTGGAGGTTGTTGTTGGCCTGCTTTAACCCAGTATTTGTGTGTGAACTGGCTTTGGTTTTATTGTCAGATCCCCCTCCTAGTCCAACTGCCTGCAGTTACCTGGATTCAGACGAACGAACCAAAGGGTTGTGGAACCTTGTGGTTGCATTGATCTGTTCTGTTCTGTTCTATACATGCAAACATGCTGTCTTGCTTATCTGTTTAACGTAGGCATAAATAGTATTTCTTTAATTTTACTGCTTGCCAAACTGACGTGTAGCGGTGACCACAAAACTAATTAGGACAGCGATGGATGCAGACCAGCTGTCACTTCCTCAGCTAATTTCATTCTTTCACAACCACAACTGTTTCTCCCAGAATCTGCAAACACATGTCCAGAACAGCAGCTGGACTGTAATCGCAGGAGTGTGTAAATGTAGGATCATGTCTGATGGAGACAGAAATCCTTTTGTTAGCTCTGTTTTAGCTCTTTAGCCAAACACCTGTTGTTTTTATTGGACCCAAAACATCTCACCAATTAAAAAAAAAAATCTACATTTGATTTAATAAAATAAAAAGGTTAAAAGCTAAGCAAAACATTCTGGTAAGATAACAGAAATGTGGTTGGCCAGGTTCCTGGTGTGATGCAGGAGGAAATGCTGCATATTCAGCTTTATCGAGGCATGTTTTTCTTTTCTTTTGACCTTTGACTCTTTCTCTTTGTTCTGGCGGCTTTATGCTTCTCCTTAGGAAGAACCGAAGAAGGTACGCTTTGACTACGACCTTTTTCTGCACTTGGAGGGCCATCCACCGGTCAATCATCTTCGCTGTGAGAAGCTCACCTTCAACAACCCGACAGAGGAGTTTCGAAGGAAGCTGCTGAAAGCTGGAGGGGTGGGAACGACTCCTTTACTATCCTGATCTTTAAAAATGAAAAGTTACAGTAAATTAAAGACCATAAACACTGGAGCTCTGCTGTTAAAGGGTTAAGGTGACGCCTTGAAATTGAGTTATGGTAACTTGACCTAAAGTCTCAAGTCCAATCGTAAAATCTAAAGAGATTTTAAGTCCAGGAGTCCTGACTCAACTTCAAGACGACTGGCTTAAAAACAAATATAACTTTAAATCGTACAGCATAATTCAAACAGAGGTTAAATGAAATATTCATTAAAAGCACATCAACAGCTATTGTATTTAAAATAATCAAATCAAACTAGAAAAGTTGCATTACCTGTAATAATGCTCGTGTAAATGCTTTTGCTGATTGTGGTAGTTAAAGATACTGAAACAATTAACTTTAGTATTGTATAATTATACAGCACTGGCAAACTTGCATAATTTGCAGAAAGTGCTCAAATATTAAAAAAAATTCTTTAAAAATTGCAGAAAATGTATAAGTACCAAAAGTAATGGCAGTATTGTCCTGAGGGTGCTGAACGTTTTGATACCAATTTTGCATGGGGCGAATGGGGCGGAGCTGTTGTTGCCACCCGCTGATTGGCAGAAAGTGATGACGACATTAGAACTCAGCAGTATAGCGCTAAGCTAGCGATTCCGTTTTCCTCTTTATTTCGATATTCTTCTAAGCCGACTCCAATCTTCTTTCAAACAACATTCAATTCCTGTTATACACAAAAAGTATATTAAGAAAAAGACAACCTCAATTGTTGTTGCTTTGCTTGTCATCACACTACAATGACGCTATGACACGTTAGCGGTCTACACCACGCACGCGCCGTGAAAACACACCGCTCAGTGGAACCAAAGCTGAACTGAGTGGAAACACTCGCCAGAGTTAAGTGGACCGCACCGTACTGGACCACTCAGTGGAAACGAGGCTTTAGGGACTATCATGTCAGAGCTGTTCTTTGGTGCTAAGCCAAACAGAAAGTTTAGATCCTAAAATATTTTCTTTGAGGGACCAGAAGATGAACATACTTCTGCTTTAAGCTGGACTGTCCAAATGTCCTAACATCCAAAACCTTTTTAACCTGTTCCTAGCCGAGGAGACCACAAACATCAAGTTCAAAGGACACACTCGGTAACAAACATTATTGTAGAATTATTAAAAAAAAAAATGTCAGTAGAAAAGTCACTCATTACTCTCTGCCTCATCTGTCAAAGTACCAGTACGTCATTTTAGTCTTTGATGGTTCAGTGTGGTTTCAAACTTCCATAAGCCGTTTAGTCACAGAAAGTCTACCAGCTCTTTGAGTTGCATGAAGCTTCAGTGTTTTATGTTTTCTTGGTCCAGACATCCGTCTGTTGACCCCAAACGGAGGACTCCCGTTGTCTTGTGTTGGAATTTTTATGGCCAGAGTTAAGTGCCCTGTGTTTATTTTGCCCCACACCCCTGACTCAGACTTAAGAAAGACTCGAGACTCGACATAAACCGCGGTGAAATGTAACCTTTTGTCACCAAATCTTATCTTTAAAACCTTTACGTCAGTTTATTATATTAGATTGCATCACCACTCTATAGATCAACTGAATGAGTGATCAGTGTCTGTGAAGTTTAGCCTAATGCAACGGATTTCTGTAAGTCCAATACTGATCTGTGAGGAGCCCAGTGAAGTCCATTTATTCAGCAGAACCAGAACCAGGTTGGGAGTCGAGACTCCATGTCTATGTTTAGGTTTGACTGGCCAGTAGAGATAGTCCTGTTTTTTTATTGACCAACACACTAACATGTTTCAGATGAGGACTGTAAGAAAGGTTTGACTCCTGTCTTTTCTTCTTCATTTACAGCAACGGGATCCTCACAAACGAGGTTCAGAAGAATCCAAAGTAAGATCTTTAGCAGCCGTGTGAGCTCACTAGAGCTGCCACAAACCATTATTGTAATAGTCGACTAATCACCGATTATTTTTGCAGATTAGTCGACTAATTGGGATGTAGAGCACACATCTTAACTGTCATTAGCTTTAAGGCTGGTTTATACTTCCGAGCGATTCGTAATCGCTGGTGTCACAGTGGTCGCATGGCCATCAGGGCAGAATCAATGCAGTCGCATCAGAATGCTGCACCTGCTGGTGACGTGAAATGTTATGCCTGGAGTGCAAATTGCAGGCAAATCGCATCATTTAACTTGAATTTATTTCAACAATTACAGTACACGACTACCCAGAAAACTCTGTCCAGACACATATTTTTTGCAGTAAAAATACTGAATTAGTCAAGAAATACTGAACTTCACACTCAGAGAGAGACAGAGAGTAAAAGAGAAAGTTTTAAAACAGTATAAACAAGTATAAACACCATTCAGAAGTACATCACATTTATAGCGAAGAGTTGCAATGAAATCCAGTCAACATTAGTCTGAACAAAACCGCGAGACTGTGGATGCGACGCGAGCGATTATGAATCGCTTGGAAGTAGAAACCAGCCTTTAAACTAACTAAAAATAAAGACAATTGAGATGATAGTTTATTAAACCTTTAATTAATCGTGCAGCCTCTGTCCTTCATTAGTTTCTGGGATTAAATCAAGATTAAATTAAATGAGAGAGATGAGGAATAAACTTTCCATCAAACTCGTTTTGACAGGTGACCTTTGACCCTACACCATCCATCAAACTCGTTTTGACAGGTGACCTTTGACCCTTACATCATCCATCAAACTCGTTTTGACAGGTGACCTTTGACCCTACACCATCCATCAAACTAATTTTGACAAATGACCTTTGACCCTTACACCATCCATCAAACTCGTTTTGACAGGTGACCTTTGACCCTTACTCCATCCATCAAACTCGTTTTGACAGGTGACCTTTGACCCTTACACCATCCTTCAAACTAATTTTGACAGGTGACCTTTGACCCTTACTCCATCCATCAAACTCGTTTTGACAGGTGACCTTTGACCCTTACTCCATCCATCAAACTCGTTTTGACAGGTGACCTTTGACCCTGCACCATCCATCAAACTCGTTTTGACAGGTGACCTTTGACCCTATACCATCCATCAAACTAATTTTGACAAATGACCTTTGACCCTTACACCATCCTTCAAACTAATTTTGACAGGTGACCTTTGACCCTTACTCTATCCATCAAACTCGTTTTGACAGGTGCCCTTTGACCCTACACCATCCATCAAACTCGTTTTGACAGGTGCCCCGCCCCTCAAGATGACGTAACAATTTACTATCAATTTTATTTATTAAGGGTATGTCGAGTCAAAGGTTACCTGTCAAAATATGTTAGAGTGAAAGTATATTCCTGATCTCTCTAATGAAGTCGGCATCTAAACACTAGTTTTGGTCTCACTGACAAAATAAGAAAATTTTTTGGTGCTGAACGCTCACAACTTTATTCAACTTTACTACACTCTGACTCCATAGAATATAAAGTAACAACTAATTGACTATGAAATTAGTCATCGACTATTTAAATAGTCGATTAGTCAACTAGTCATGGCAGCCCTAGAGCTCACTTTTGGATGCTTTTCTCGTTTAAGTTATATCAGTTTTCAACACAATAATATAGAAACTCAAGCGCTTTGAGTTTCTATATTATTGTGTTGAAAACTGATATAACTTAAATGCTTTGAGTCGTCTTCACTCTGCAGTTTCATTTAGACCTGATGTAGACTCATTCATGTTTCAGCAGTTTTACTGTGATCTGCATTGAGCTTTGCTGTGTTTGAAAGGTCTGTTAATGACTCATTGTATTTAGGTTAATAGTTATTTCCTGCTAAGAATTCCGTCAGTCTACATGAAAACAGCTTCAGTCCCACCGTGGATTTTAGCTCCAGTCATCTCATGCCGGTTGCTTTGGTGTCAGCAGGTGATGGTGATGCAGGAAGGCTCCACCTCGCTGTTCAGCCAGCACCTCAAGCTGCCGACGCTTCCCAACAGCTCGCTGACATCCTCGCTGTCTGACCCAAAGAAGAGCAAACCCCCCCACGGATCAAAGGTCTGTGTCAGCCCACAGCTGGAGGGGTTTCTGTCCGAGCCAAAGCCTTTGTCACAAACACCATGCGGGGTTGACCCGTGCAGGAGCTGTGGGTTTTTGGGGTGTCCTGTTGATGGGGGGCGGTCATAGAGAGGAGCGGCTGCATCTTAGGGGAGAGCAGGTGTGTCTTGAGGCCTGAAAATGGAACGTACCATTGCAGAGCATGTGGTGAGGGTATCGTGAAGTAAGACCTCGTAGAATTGTCACAAAAACTACACTAAGATTATCGAATGTTCTCACTCATGCAAGGATTGTGCATTGATGAAATGAACAGCACTTTTTTGTGCTTAGCTAAGTCTTTATTCTGGGAATCTCACACTTTAGGACGTTAGAATAAGATTGCATGTTGTTGCCATTATGTGTTATTTTTAGTTTTTTGGAGGTGGGTTAGGGGATTCCCGTCTCACATGGAAGCAGTTTCCAGTCTAAACACTGTATGCGATGAATGGCTTGTGCAGAAGGAGGTCACACTCACACTCGTTCCTCTCATCCCTTTGTTTTCATCATTACCCACTGCACAAGTATCAGAGTCCCCCCAACAGATTAACAGCCATGCCCTTCGCTAACAATGACTTCATTTTTGAATCATTTCTTTTGTTCATAATATATGCAAAACATGTCTAGTTAAGAATGGGCAAGATGAGGCTGGAAATGACCCTTTAAAATGCTTCTTTCTTTCCCAAATGTTTACATGGCAACTTGGTGGAGTTTTAATAGGAACAGGAAATCTCAATACTCCATCCTGAAGGACAGCCTTTGACTTTGACAGGATTGATCCTTTAAACCAGGAGTGTCAAAGTCAATTGCACAAGAGGCCAAAATCCAAAACACACCTTAAGTTGTGGGCCAACCAGGATAAACATTTATTGAACACTTTAAAACTACATTTTTAAACTTTAAAACCGTAATTTTTATAACATAATTATGAATAATAAAAAGGCAGGAATATTATTCCAAAATAAATCAACTTAAACCTTAAATAACTTTGAATATGGGCTGCACGGTGGCGCAGTGGTTAGCGCTCTTGCCTCACAGCGAGAAGGCCCCGGTTCGAATCCCGGCTGGGACCTTTCTGTGTGGAGTTTGCATGTTCTCCCCGTGCATGCGTGGGTTTTCACCGGGGACTCCGGCTTCCTCCCACCATCCAAAAACATGCTTCATAGGTGAATTGGTGACTCTAAATTGCCCCTAGGTGTGAATGTGAGAGTGGATGTGTGTGATTGAGGCCCTGTGACAGACTGGAGACCTGTCCAGGGTGAACCCCGCCTTCGCCCTTCAGTAGCCGGGATAGGCTCCGGCACCCCCGCAACCCCGAAAGGGAAGGAGCGGCCAAAAAGATGAATGAATGAATGAATGAACTTTCAATATTTTACTCTCCTTAAAGATATATTTTCTCAAAATTATACAAGTTAGAAATAAGCACAAGATAACATCGGGTCATTAATAACAATAAAATAAAATGATGAGGAGGGCCGGATCCGGCCCCCGGGCCTTGACTTTGACATGCTTTAAAATGTTGCCCCCCTACAAAGCCCTTTGTGTCTGAACAGAACATGCCGGTCCTACCAGAAGCTCAGAGCCAGACTTACTGATCTTCTTCTTACTGGAAAAGCATCCTCTCAGAGAGATGTGGAGCATTGCCCAACTCATTTTCTCTTCTGGATTCCGCTTTACATCCATAAGTAAACTTTCCTTTTTATGGTGGATTTCAGAGATTTCACAAAAACAATTGTCAAAATGAAATGTTGGAAGATAACCAAAATATGGAAATTTATGTATTTCATTACAATATCGCAAATAAGAAAAAAGTGTCCGTTACAGGGAAATCTTATATCCTCCAGCTCATTGTGACCCCTTTTGTGTAGGAAGAAATATTTTTTTGTTTTTTTTGTTTGTGTTTTTTTTCCTGGCATGGATATCATCTAGTGATTGGGTGACGGTGAAAGGCTGCTGATTGGTTAATTCATTGAAAAAGCAAAAGAATTGTACTTGTAACTTGGATTTACATGGTAGATCATGCACGCGCTCGTATGTGCACATGACCCTTCACACACAGACAAGACACTTGTTAATGGACAATTTTATTCTACACTTATGGAACAATTTTAAAGACGCACACAATTCTAAACACAGGTACAAAACATTTTTACGGACGGACAATTCTTTAGCAACAAATCAAACTCGATACGTTTCTGCTTAACTGCCATCTCTGGACTGAGAACGTGAGGTGTTGATGGAAGCTCCAGTTGAAGCTTGAGTTACAGTTTGACACCTGTCAGTGAAAGGTGTGTTAAGGTTTGTTTGAAGCCCTCTCTGAAGCAGTGATGTGCTCTCCCTGCGTTCCCACACAGATCTCCTGGAGGCCAGCAGCTTTACCACTCTGGACTGTGAGGAGCTTTACATCCTGCTGGCCCTCAGGGTCAGCCGTCAATAGACCAATGAAGGGTTTTGTGGTGGCAGGGCCGAACCTGTCGTCTAGACTGCTTTAATGGCTTTACTGCACATGTGAGACTGGGACAGTGGTGCTGGAGGGAAGAGCCGCTGACAAATGGCCCCTGTCGTTCCAGCCGCTGGCTCTCTTCTTTTCATTGCATTAGCGCTCACACAGCTTTTAATGTTTGCAAGTGTTTCTGTTGAAAAGGAGCTTTCATCTCACTGAACAGAGTGGTTCAAAACAGTTGAATTTTGTGCTCCACAGATTTTCACTAAGGAACAGAAGTTTTTCTGAAGCTCATGCCTTTGCCTCATTATGTTTGCCCTTTGACCCAAGGAGGGATTTCGTTCTTCCTTCCGCCCTAATCCTACTTTCTTCTTTTGAAGCTTCAGTAACTCTTGTCATTTTTTTCAAATGCTGGGCCCTTTCCAGGATTTAAAGACTTCTCTAT
The DNA here is from genome assembly GCF_002922805.2 of Oryzias melastigma. Taxonomy (NCBI): domain Eukaryota; kingdom Metazoa; phylum Chordata; class Actinopteri; order Beloniformes; family Adrianichthyidae; genus Oryzias; species Oryzias melastigma. Next base: position 24,760,280 of record NC_050529.1, read on the forward strand.
GATGTTTAGTCTGAATAGACACTGTAAATAAACAAAGCTAGTGTCTTTTATTGGTGTTTTTTTTACTCATAATATGTATCTTTGTTGTTGATCATCAGGATGGCTCCAAAGGAAGTGGTCTGACACTCCTCACCACCTCTTCAACCACCAGCAGCAGCAGCTTCCCCAAACTCCACAAACCCTCCAAGGACCAGAAAGCCAAGGCTCCTAAGGAGGTGAAAGAGCCCAAAAGTGCCTTCAGAGACTCCAGCTGGGACACCAGCAAAACCCCCAAAGAATCTTCCAGGAAACCCAAAGAGAACCAGCCACTTAGAGACAGCAATCCCAAGATGGGATTCAAAGAGCCCAAAACTTTTTGCAAGGAGCACCGCAGTGAGGGCATGTTGCCCGGCTCGGGGGCTAACAAGCGCCTGCCCGGCCTGGACAGCAACGATCCTGTCACCAAAAAACGCAGAAAGGGATATCTGGATTCATCGGGGAAGACCGTGTCAGGCTCAGACGCTCAGCATTCGGATAAGAAACGCATAAAGGACAGACTGCAAATGGGCTCAAGCAAATATAAAGCAGACGGCGAGGAGCCGGAGCGCCGGAGGAGCTCTGCACTGCCATTCCAGGAGGCCGGGGAACGCCACGAGTCTGACATGGAGGAGCAGTCCATCAAATCAGATGTGAGTGGAGCACACTGCAGCTACACTACAGTCATCATGAAATATTCAATCAGTTAGATTGACTGTTCAGAAACCAGGAAGCCATTTCCTTTCAGAGAGACTAAAGAGGAAGGGTTTGTTGGTGGTCAGCTGGCTGTGGAGGTGCTATCATATCAAAGAAGCAGCAGGAAGTGAACCCTCTTTAATGGGGCTCTGCACGACTCTGGGGGGCTGGGTGTCCATACTGGACGAAGGGGCGGACACCAATAAAACCAGCAGGAGATCAGCTGCTTTCGTCTTTATCCCAAAAAGATGATGATCAAATTTGCCAAAGTTTGTTTGCTGCATTCACAAAATACTCTCCTTATTTCCGTCATTCAAAGTTTCTCTGCATGTTCAGAAAACTTCCCTTTCACTCTTTGAATGAAGAGGCTGACATTTGGCTGGTCTACACAGTTAAAGGAGCAGCTTCCCATAAAAGTGGCTATTTGAAAGCTAAATAGTGACAGAGATTTATGGTTTTACAACACCTGAGAAGAAAGGGGGACATGGCTGTGAATGGCAACGAGCTGCACTTTAATCTTTTCAGCTTTTCAAAGAAGAAAGGGCTTAGTGTTGGTGATGAAAGATCTGGATCCCGCCGTCTGAGCAGGTTTCTGTTGGGCGGTAGAGCTGCATTTAACCGTTTTCTCTTTTGTGTCTTTTTCTGGAAGAGTGGTGATGACTTGGCGTGAACACAACCTGTGTTTTGTGGGTGCTGCATAGTTCAGTCTTTAAAGTTTTACCATCAGTTATGAGGGGGGGTTATAGCTGGGGATGTGCGGTGACAAATGCCAGGTGTTTGAATCTCCCCAGGCGAGCGACCCCGGTGGGCTGGGAGTGGGTCAGCAGAGCGCCGCTCTCGTTCTTCATGTGACTGCTTGTTTGATCTGGGTGTTTCTCCCTGAGCTGTGGGCCAGAAACGCAGATCTGGTGTTGACATGTTGGGGTGTAGCTTGAAAACCTGGTCTCCGGTTGACTGGATGAAGGTATGTAAGAGTGAGGGCTTTATTGAAGCGTCAGGATTGATGAAGGTGAGGCTTCACTGGCCTCTCTGGTGGGGTTGTTGGACTCAGCTGAAAGAGTTTGTGTTACTGCTTGAAATAAACTTACAATCAGCCACCTATTTGGAAAATCGTTTTTATTAATTATTGAGGATGTAACTATTCTTCATGAATCCGTAAAAAACGATTCAAACTCGTCAACGTGTTCATCGTTGCAGAAAATTAAAAATCGTTTTGTCTCGGCCTGTGCTTGAATTTAGAAAAATGCAGAGCAGATGACATTTCTCCATGCAGGCTCACTGTGAGTGTGTACGTCCCGGACTGGCTGTGGGTTCTTCATCTGCCCCCCGTCCCTCCTGAGAAATATCAAATTTAAATATCAGATTTAAAAGTTTCACATCAGCCAGTCCCTCCAACATTTCTCAATGTTACAATCGCAACTATTAACACAAATTCAAGCAAACCTGAGATCTGTTCCTCACTCTGCAACTTTACATTTTCATCAAAACTTTGCTACAACTTTGTCTGATCTACAGTGACACGACCGTGCTCTTGTTTAATAACTTTCTTTAGTCTTTTTTTTCTCTGGAAGCTGCACGTGAGCGGTCATTTGCTAGTCCACGCTCAGCGGGGGGTTGCACTGAGCGGGTGCAGGTTGAATCTTATCTTTTAGTAGGAAAACAGACAGTTTGATCTAAGGAATAAAAAGAAAACAGACTTGGCCTTAAAATACCATTAATTCATTGTGCTGAGAAAAAAATCCAAATCATGACTTTAAAGCTGTGAATGGAATCGTCGCCTGACTGCATCATTACATCCCTATTAACTATATTTATTTACACGTGCTAATGAAAAGCTGTTTCAATGAAGCCATTGTAGTTTTTAAGGTGGCAAAAGATTAAATGTTTTTCTTTCCAGCCCAACACAGATGTTTCTTATAATAAAATAAGGTGCGGAGTGGTCTTGTTCAGCACAACATGAATGGACTATGAGACTAGATCAGAGCTGGGCTGCCACGATTATTCGACTAATCAACGACTAATCGACTATTAAAATAGTCGACAACTATTTTGGTCGTCGAAGCGTCGTTTTTTTGTTTGATTTTTCCTTGTTTTGATCTTAAAACTACGGTTCGCGCCTTCTATTGCGGGGGTCTTCCATTCTCTTTGTCACACATGCGCAGTGGTGCTAATCTGGTCAGCAGTGACGTCACAGGAAGTTCTCGGTAGGCTCATAACAACACGCTCGCTCGAAAATGTGGGAAGCAAAAGGAAAATAAAAGAGGAAAAAGTGTCAAATGTAATTTCTGACAGAACTTGTGTTCCATGAGAGCACTATGGCGATAAATGATCACCTGAAGATGAAGCATGTTGAGACGGAGTTTGATCACGATGAACAGAGAGCTTCGTCTAGCTATGCTAACATCGGCGCTAACACAGCTAGTGCTGTCGCGGCTGTCATTACTGCGCTGTTTGGAGATGAAGCAGAAGATCTGCAGCAGATCCGAGTCTACGGCGCTTCTGTCTGCATAGTGAACGTTTAGTCGACTAATCGAAAAAAATAGTCGGAGACTAGTCTATTGAAATAATCGTTTGTGGCAGCCCTATAGAAAAGACATTATTACATGTTTAGTTCAAGTAAATCTGCTGCAGCTGAATGATCTGATCAAACACGAGATGATTTTATTTTGAAAGGAACTTGTATGAGCTACTTTCAAAAGTAAAATAAGTTAATTTTATAAAGGAAAAACTCAATTTTAGTAATTATTTTAAAGCTATAATTTATTAATAAATGTCTCAATTGCCATAAAAACATAAATAAAGTATTGTTCTAACTTTGAGGTGTGCGGCTTCAGACCAGCCAATCAGGAACCGGCTTCAAACCGGCAATTCAGGAGCCGGCTTTTAAACGGACCAATCAGGAGCCGGCTTTAAACCGGCCAATCATGAGCCGGCTTCAAACCGACCAATCAGGAGCCGGCGTTAAACCGGCCAATCAGGAGCCGGCTTTAAACCGGCCAATCAGGAGCCGGCTTTAAACCGGCCAATCAGGAGCCGGCTTCAAACCGGCCAATCAGGAGCCAGCTTCAAACGGGCCAATCAGGAGCCGGCTTTTAAACGGACCAAACAGGAGCCGGCTTTTAAACGGACAAATCAGGAGCCGGCTTTAAACCGGCAAATCAGGAGCCGGCTTTAAACCGGCCAATCAGGTGCCGGCTTTAAACCGGCCAATCAGGATCCGGCTTTTAAACGGACCAATCAGGAGCCGGCTTCAAACGGACCTATCAGGAGCCGGCTTCAAACGGACCAATCAGGAGCCGGCTTCAGACGGACCAATCAGGAGCCGGCTTCAGACGGACCAATC
>NC_050529.1:24771521-24809377 GCF_002922805.2 Oryzias melastigma
CCGACTCTAGGAGGACGTCATGAATTGGGCGAAACCCACAGGGAGCGAAAGACGGAGCCTCAAAGATCAACTCGTTTTACTTCCGGGAATCCGGGTATAAAAATAGTTGACAAATTAACTCGTATTTAAGAAATAATTTGTTTTTTAGTGTTCCAAAGTGATCAATGTGATTGGTCTGAGTCAGTCTGAGTCACGTTTTTAGAGGAACTGCTGTCAGCTTGTTTGAAGACCACACCCCTCCCACTGAAAGCGGCTTGGGAGAATCTGGCAATCAAACGTTGGAGGCGGGGCCAGCGGGCACCTCATGCTTTTACTGAGGTGGCTGATTGGTCAGTTTATAACTTGAGTAAATGGCGATGAGGAAAAAATATCTTTAAAAATAATTAGGAGTAGAAAGATGCTAAGAAGAATGTATCAAGAATAAAAATAGCTATTCTAAGAAATAATTGATTGAGAGATGACTGTCTATTTCTCAATGAAATTCTTTGGGATTTTAACACTCTTGGACCCAGCAGGTACTTTCTATTTGGAACACAAGAGGGGAGGGGTTGATATGTCCAGTGATTATACAGTCAATGGATGGTTTAGATATTTCACAGACCAGAGGAAAGACTGTTCTTCAGTCTTTTAATGTGACAACTTTCAATGGTGAATCTTATGAAGAAGAGTGTACCAAGCATGCCTGTGTGGAGCACGCATCACTGTGTGAGTGTGTGGACACCCAGCCATAGCAGCAGGTCTTCTTTGTGTTCTCCCTTTCATGTCCATCGGTGTCTGTAGACCCATCAGCAGCATACTGTCCCGGTGAACTTTGCGGGTCAGATTAGATCAAAGCTGTTCAGGTGCGTGGACACACCTAAACATCTTTTCTGGATGAGATTCTGATATTGTCAAAATCTTTTGCAGTTCCTAATTGTGAGACAGTCGACAAGAGAGACGGCCAGCTGTTTGAAATGTCTTAGTCACACCTGTCCTTTCAGTGCTTACGGGGTTGTCTGGGAGTGAACAAGCAAAAATATAGAGATTGTTGACCGTTCAGTGGGCCCGGAGAGGGAAAATGCTCACGCATATTTTCTGCTACAGTTCTGCTGCAGGCGACGTGTAGCAAACAACGATACAAATGTTCAAGGTTGAGTAAGGGTGCAGTAGGTGAAACACAAACAGTTTGGGTTGTTTTTTTTTTTTTTTACCCCCTCAAATCCTGCAGACTGCTCAATGAGGCTGTTGCTGGTGTTTACGTGATAATGAAGACAATATCACACTGTAATGACAATCAGAGTGTGGTTTGTGTGGGGATCTGACACGTTTCATGTGCACACCCTGTGTATGAATGCTGCATAGCTGGGGTCATCATGGGATCAGTACTGGTACCTTACTGACTGGAGTGTGGTGTATGGGCCTGGTCAAATGTTTGTCATCATTGCGTGCTACTTACTTGAACTTATTGAATACTCCACATTACGTTTAACGTACACACAACAAGGGCACATTTCATGACGTCCGTTCAGGTGGCCGTATGAGCCTCGAGGGAACTGCAACAGACCTGCGCTCCTTCTAAGATGCGGGCCTCCTGGTTAGGTCTGGTTAGCTTAAAGTGTCTGAGTAAAAACTAGGGATGGGCGATATATCGACACCAGTATCTGTGTCAGTATGATTTTAGTTTATTGGTATCGGGCTGATGCTAAATAAATCCACCAATATCATTATGACTATTTTCAGATACACTTCATTTTTGACATGGATAAATGTTCTTAACAGATCCTTGATACTGGAAAGCATATGTTCACAGTTATGTCTAATAGTCAGTAAATAGCCTGAACATTTTCAGATATATTTTCAAAGTTTTAAAGTGTTCCTATGAGATCCCTTGCTGTGTGTTAAAAATGTTAAGTATATTGTGATTGTAGAGCAAAAAGAAAAAGTTGTGCATTTCTTATAAATCAAAAAATAGCAAATCTAAATTTGGTGTTATTGTGGACACTTAATATGTAGCCATGTAGTCATCAGCTTGTATCAGTTAAATGAGTAAAATAGTCGGTGCAGTCCATATTTTGCAGTTAAATATTAGTTTTTTTTCTGGCAAAACAGACAAAAAACAGAGCAAAATAATAAACAGATTAATAGAATAGGGCTGTAACAAGTATCTGGGTGCTTGGATACTCAAGATCTGCTCCCAAAAATTCGAGTACAAATATTCGCAGCGTCCAAGATCACTGATTTGTGATCTTTATAAATATAGTAGAGTCAAAGTGTAGTAAAATATTATTCAGGAATGATGTTTTCATTGCTTGGAAATAAAGAATAATGTTAGATTTTAAGTTTATGAACTACAACAAAACCGAAAGAGCAGTGCTACTGTCTCTGGAAGTAAACAGATCTTCATCTCGATGAAGCTTCCAATTTTCAAAGTAAAACTAGCGAACTAGAAACTAGAAACTAGGTTCTGTTCAAAAACTGAGACTGTTCAGTTCTTCTCACTGACATAAGTTCTAAAAAACAAATTTAACAGCAGAGCTTTAGCTCTAGTGTTTACATTCTTTTAGTTATGGTAACTCTTCAACAGTTGATCTAATGAACGAAACTCCAGCGGATTCTGAAGCAGAGAAACGCAGCCTGGTACTGATCTGCAGCTCTTTATAGAGAAGTGTGGATATAATCAACATGAATCAGCTGATTCTGTCACAGAAAAAGACGACTTTTTAAACCGGATTTGCACCATTGTGTAATGCAAGGATGGAAAAACTGGAGAACATTTTCAGGTTTTGTAGTTAAATGATCTAAAACAACAGAGATTTTTATGCTGTTTATGTTCCTGCTGAACTTTACCAGAAGGTTGACAAAAATTTTAAATTGTCAAACATCATTTCCTTTTATCTAAATCTTTGTTTTATCATTTTTGTTGATTCTGATCTCCTGTACTAAATAAAAGTATAAATAATAATGATATAATGAATATAATTTCAATTTTTAAACATCCAGTAAAAAGTTACACACATTATACTAAAAGTAAGAATCATGGTTTGATTCTTGAATCAAATCAGATAAGCAACGATCCACAGCCCTACAATAGAACGAGTCATATGATTAGGTGAGTAAATGACATGTATTTTTCATAAGATTCAGTGTAATAGTATGTTTTACAGTCAAAGAGCAGCTACTACATTCTCTAGCCAGTCTCCTTCCTTCTTTAAATGGGATAAATGTGGGTTCTTTTTAATAAGCAAATATTTCCATGTTTCTTGTTTTTGTTTGATACATACAAGTTCTCTTCATGCGTACAGAATCCCTGTTGTTATTCTCACATTTGTTTTACTGGTAGGTAAGAAGAAGAGCACAACATGAAGGTGCGTTATTATGACGGTCACGAACCATAAAATATCAACAGTCTAACTGTCCCCCCTCCCGTAGAGACACATCCGCCCTATTGAAGTCCACCAATAACCTCTATTCTGACATGCTTCAGAATAGAAGAAAATAAAATCTGTTTCTATGATCCAGAGATGGTTAGTGTTCTGTTTCTGTTTGCACTTTCAGTCAGAACAGCCCAGTCCCGCCAGTTCCAGCTCCAGTTCAGGCTTTGCTCCAACACACCACAAACGGCAAGGTAACTCACCTGCACTACACCAAAGGAACGCCACACTTCTCTACCGGAGCTTCAGATGAATGATTTGTGTCGTCTCTGTACACGAACAACAAGGTGACATGTTTGTGGTTGACTCTGCTCAGTTCTGGGGCCGCTGCAGTCTGTGATGCAGGAACCACACACAGACGAGGAGGACTCTGAGGACGAAGACGACAACGACATGGACTCTGACGGAGAGCAACCTGCACACAAACACCTGTCACACCACCAGCGCAGGTCAGTCACAGGCAGCAAATGAGGAGATTAGTGCTGCTACAAACTTTTATTTTAATAATCAACTAATCACTGATTATTTTTTCTGATTAGTCGACTAATCGGGTCATGCACAAACTGGATGTAAAGCACACATCTTAACCATCAATAGCTTTAAACTAACTAAAAACTAGATAAATAGTATTACCTGTGATAATGTTAGTGTGAATGTTGTAAGCTGAATTTGGCCACTGAAGATGCTAGTGCTGATAGCTGAAACTGATGGCTGAAATCACTGAAACTGATGGCTGAAAACGCTGAAGCTGATGGCTGAAAACGCTGAAGCTGATAGCCAGGTAAAATATTAATTAAATGCCAAATTAGCCAAAAACACACAAAAAAGACTAAATTAGCCAAAACAGCTAGCATGCAGCTGAAACATTTGCCTAACTTCAAAACAGCCTAAAATAATAAATCATAAAAATAATACATGCCAAATACATTAATAATAAATGTCAAAATGTTCCATAAATCTAGCAGAATGCCATTATAACTTTCAACTTTACTACACTCTGACTCCATATAATATAAAGTAACGACTAATCATCTTCTTGACCGCTTTGTCCCTTTCGGGGTCGCGGGGTGCTGGAGCCTATCCCAGCTGCTGATGGGCGAAGGCGGGGTTCACCCTGGACAGGTCGCCAGTCTGTCTCAGGGCCTCAATCACACCCATACACTCTCACATTCACACCTAGGGGCAATTTAGAGTCACCAATGAACCTATGAAGCATGTTTTTGGACGGTGGGAGGAAGCCGGAGTCCCCGGTGAAAACCCACGCATGCACAAGGATGTGCATAAAGTAACAACTAATCGACTATTAAATTAGTCGTTGACTATTTTAATAGTCGATTAGTTGTCGATTAATCATTTCCCTCAAGGAAGTTTCTCACTTTACTGATGGAGATGGAACCGTACGGTCCATGTGAAGAAAATGAATGCATGTTTTTTTTAGAAACTGACTACCTGATCTGTGAAGCATTTATTATCTCCTGATATTTTGGCTCTCCCTTCAGTCATTTCCTGTGTGAGCCTTGTGTGATTTGTGTGTTTGAAGGAGATTCATTTGTGTCTATCCCGCTCTATCAAGGGTGAGTTTGAGTGACGGCAGTGAGAGTGACACCTCTCCACCCCCCTCCCATAAAGACACATCCGCCCTATTGAAGTCCACCAATAACCAGGTAAAGAGAGCGCGGTAATGTGCTGGTGGTAGCATCAACGCAGTCGTCCTTGAACTGTGCACAGTGACTCGGCTCTGGTTCACTGTGCCCTGACAGATTCTGGAGGTGAAGAGTCCCATCAGGCAGAACAAGCAGGACAAGAGCAGAAATCTGGACTGTGATAAGGTATCAGAGACAAAAGCTCCACCCACACCACCATGACATCAGCAGCAGAAACCGTTGAATTTAAATGCATTCATAAAGTTTTGTTGAAAGCTGTCAATTTGGAAATGTTTTGTCTTTCCAGGCTTACCTGGATGAGCTAGTGGAGCTGCACAAAAGACTGATGACACTAAGAGAGGGACATATATTACAACAGGTGAGCTGTGTGGTCCTACAGGCAGAGCCTTCGTAGACTACAAGATCATAGAACAGTGTTTTCATTTCTATATTCCATTCTAGAATGGAAGCAGGTATGTTTGTAGTATTTGAGTGTGTCTGTTTTAACTAACATATAGATTTGACAGTAACAATGATTAACCTCCAGCAACTTGTTGCCTCTTTTGTTTTATTCTTTCCCCGTCCTACTTTGTATCATCCCCCAACTTCCTTAACCCTTCAACACCTGAGGCGTCGCTGGTGACTTTTCAGCTGTTAACACAATAATTCCAACAGATTCTGAAGGAGAAAAGCGGCTCCACCCCCTTTTGTCTTTTTTGTACACTTATTGTTCATCTAAAGCACATGTGTCAAAGTCACGGCCCGGGGGCCGGATCCGGCCCTCCGAGTAATTCTACCCGGCCCTCCAGATCCTGTCTGTTATTAATGGCCAGATGTTATCTTGCGCTAATTTCTAACTTGACAAATTATATTTTTATTTAGAGTAAAATATTGAAAGTTATTTAAGGTTTAAGTTGATTTATTCCAGAATAATATTCCTGCCTTTTTATTATTCATAATTATGTTAAAAAGTTACAGTTTTAAAGTTTTAAAAATTGGCATTCTGCTAATTTTTGAGTTGGCTATCAGCTTCAGCATTTTCAGCTACCAGCTCTAGCATCTTCAGCAGCCAAATTCATCTTACAAAGTTACAGTTTTAAAGTTTTATAAATGTAGTTTCAGAGTGTTTAATAAATGTTTATCCTGTTCGGTCTGTGACCTAAGGTGTGTTTTGGATTTTGGCCCCTGTGTGATTGAGTTTGACCCCCCTGATCTATTACATCCCTCTCTCTCCTTCTGACTTTTTTTCTACATCTGGTCCAACAAGAAATGTACATGAACGTCATTGATATGAAGTTTAGCCTCAAATAGATGAGGGTTTTATAGAAGTATACTCTTCATATGTCGGAGGATTCATAACTCCTGTTGAGACAGTATATCTGTCCAACATCAGGCCTTCAGCTCTGATCTGTTTGCTCAGCTGCTGATCAGGATAAGTTTACGACAGGAGTTCAACCTTCAATACTTAAAGAGCCATTTGAGTTGGTTTCTCGCCAATTACAACTCAGTAGCAACAAAGTCTTACATCACCTGTAGAAAAATAAAACACTGCTTTGCACTAATAGTTAATTGTTGCTATTACAATAACTATAAATGAATTATTGATTTTTGGCATAAATAGAACATAAACATAAAGAGAAAACAGCCTTTTTTTAAATATGAAACTGTTTTATGACATGAAATCCTTTCAAAATAAAAGCCATGCTTTACCACGTCTCAATGCAGACGTTTGATGTCAGCAGTGATTTAAAGAAAAAAAAAACTCATTGATTTCAGTTGGGTTTTGTTAAAGCTGAACTGCTTGTTGGAGCATTACAGCTATCATGATCAGAAGCCTCACAGAGTCAGAGATTACTTTCCTTTTTTGTGTACTTTACTACTTACTTTTTACTTTACTGCTACTTTCAAAACCAAACCCATCTTTTTAACCAGAGAGCCACACTGGAGGGATAAGAGCCGCAGGCTGCAGACCTCTGGTTTAGGAGAAAAGAACTTTCATAGATTCAGGGCCCACTGTCGAATGGATTTTAAATGTTTGCTGATTTTGACATTAATTTGGGTTTCAGCTCATAAAACCTATGAAAACAGGATTTCAGAAAACCAGAGTCCTGAGGAGAAATCACCATTTACTTCTCAGTTTTTATCAAAAGATCTGATTCCATCCAATCAATAAAACAAAGTATTTTCAACTACTTTATTTGACACATTTCCTTCTTCGATCCTTCAAAAGTCTGGTAAGGGTCCAGGTCCTGCTGGAAGACCATCCAGGTCTTTGAAACTGTTCTTCAGTCCTCTCTTTCTGGATGTCTGCAGGTTCTTGAATGTTTTGGATGATCTGCTGAAGTCCACGTCGTCTCCTTTGCTGCAGCATCTTCTCCTGACACATAGTGTCCTTTCATTAGACTTTCTGTTGATCTGCTGGACACGGCGCTCTGTTGTCTCAGTTGACTGCTTTAACTTTAAAATATTATCCTTCAAAAGTTTAAATTAAACCATTTGTGTTCATCCTGTCATGGCAGCTGCTCAAATTCATTAACTTTTCCACGATCAACATCATTCCAGCAGATTGTGAAGGAGAAAAACGGCTCACTGAGCCAATTGAAAGTTCCAGTATGTTCAGGATCTTTTTCTCTGACATTTGTTGTGTTTTTGTCTTCTTTCCCAGATCGTTAACCTGATTGAAGAGACTGGACACTTCCACATCACAAACACTACTTTTGACTTTGACCTCTGCTCCTTAGACAGAAGCACAGTTCGAAAGCTTCAGAGTTACCTGGAAACTTCTGGACTGTCCTGAGGCTCTGAGCAGCTGGCTGCTGGGTGTCCTCCTCTGCTTCAGATGAGACTGTGGCTGTGTCTGGATGCTTCCAGCTCGGCGGCTGGATCAGGCGGTCCAGTCGAAGAGACCGTCCTGCTGCATAAACCAGAACTAGCACTGTTGGAGCGAGGCTGAGAGCTCTGAAAGCTTAGTCTGAGGCGAGGTGCTGGCTGTGTTGCTCTTCGTGCTCACCATGCTGTCACCATGCCTGTCTTGTGCTTCACTGGGACAAAGGCCCGGTCAGCATTCCCTTATGGCATTGTAAGTTATTTATTGCGTTTCCTTTGTAGGAGTGTGTGCTTTGTGTGAGTGAGTGGGGGCACAAAATGAAGAAAAAATGTGGAAGGAGATTTAGTGGAAGCACTTCACAACTGATTTATCTGACACTCAGCATTTCCAGCATCCAGTTTCAAAGACATGTTCAGTTTTTCAGCAGCCTCCCTTGGTCGTGTAGTAAACGTATGTGAGGATGACAGAGATGACTCAATCTCTTCACATCGTTTCTGCTCAATCATTTTTTGCATGTTTTTCAGCTGTTAAAGAGAGATATCTTTTCATTCTCCAGTGGACATTTCATATGAAAAAGTTGCTTGTACCAAAGGTCATCTAATACCTACACACCTACGTCTGTGAGATTTCATGATGAGCATTTTTAGGTTTGGGTTTGTTGTGGAAAAACATCTTTATAGAGAATATCATATCCAAATGTACAGAGCCAGAAAAGGGTTGATAAAGAAGAAAATGTCATGAATCAATATCTCTTTCTTGCAACATATTTTCTTTAAATCCATTGGAATTTCATGCGTGGTCACAAGAAAAAAATTTTCAGAACTTCCAAAGTTATGAGTGTCATTTAGCAAGAGCAGACCTGTCATGCAAAGACTAAAGTAGCTGCATTTACAGAGACACACGTAAATGGAATAAAGGCCTGATCAAAATAAAAATACGCCATGTCAATCAGAATACTCTGACCCAATCAGACTCATTCAGATCAAGATTTCCCTCCGATGGAGATAGGTGTGTTATCCCATTGTGGGGAATGTAAACAATTTATTCCAACCGTGCGTCATTACAGCGCTGGATTTTATGTCATGGTGCTCCGGGGGAGGTTTTGGAGCACCTACAGGACCAGCCGGGAGCGTGTCTCCGAGTAGAGCAGCCGGACTCCGTAGCTCCGTGTCTCCGAGTAGAGCAGCCGGACTCCGTAGCTCCGTGTCTCCGAGTAGAGCAGCCGGACTCCCTAGCTCCATGTCAGTGAGTAGAGCAGCCGGACTCCGTAGCTCCATGTCTCCGAGTGGAGCAGCCGGACTCCCTAGCTCCATGTCAGTGAGTAGAGCAGCCGGACTCCCTAGCTCCATGTCAGTGAGTAGAGGAGGGTGCTTTGTTACGGTGTGAGCTCCGTAGGAGTTTTTGGAGCACCGTCCAGCCGGCCGTTCTGCTCGAGTGAGCTGCTGGACTCAGGAGGACCGTCTCTGAGCAGAGGAGCAGCTTCAGGACATGCATGAGCTCTAGAGGTGGCTTTCAAATGCAGAAATGCCAAGCAGTCCTGTGAAGCCATGCAAACAATCATGTGAATTCCTGTCCCCAATTGTGCCCAGAAAAAACGAAGGCTGGTGTTATTTGCAGATCTTTTCATGCAGCCAAGGCTAAATATTGCTGGAACTTATTAATCCTAACCTTTCCTCAGGGACCAAGAATAAAGCTCAGCGCTGGCCACACGTATTTAGAAAATGATGTCTCAAAAGTCTCCTACAAATATTGATAACGATAAAATTGCAACGATAAAAGCATGCTCAGAGGATTGTCCCGCTACAAGCTAGCTGCAGCCATGTTTGTTTACAGCAGAACTCCGTTACTTCTTCTTCGGCCGTCTCCATTTCGTTTAGTTCTGCACATGTCAAAGTGATTTATTCTGATCCAAGTGATATATGTAAACATTTGTTATAAACGGATACAGTTTAAGGGCCCATGTGCACAGTTCAATTCTAATCCAATCTTTGATCAGATTAAAGACATTTTGCACGCGTACATGCAGCCACTGTCTTTAGACTAGAGACAGACACTCAACACCTCTGCAAGAACCCAGCTGGTCTATGGTTTGTCCAAATATCTCTCTTACACAGGTTTGTTTTTTTTTTTCAATTTTGTTTTTTCTGTAAACATCTCACTAGTCCAGAAACAAAAATATTCAGAATCCAGAAATCATGTCATTTAACTTAGTCATGTATCTTAGAGAAAGTTAGCTTCTGTTGTCTGTTTTTCTGCTGCATCACCAGTGGAACACGTCCTGTTTTCATCATGGGAGTGAATGCAGAGCCCCGCTGAGAAAAAGGAAGAGAAACTCACAAACAATGACGTAATTCAAGAAAAAAAACCACGTGTGCTACATTTTTGAGAATGTAAAAAAAAGATTTTAGAGAAAACCTGAGCAATATGTTTTAAAAGGATTGGTTGTAGAAAGGCGAGTCAAACATTTTATAGACTTGTACTATTATTTAAGTAAAACTTTCTAATTTATTGTGAAAGTTTGAGTTTTAGGCAAAGATTTTTTTCTAAGGAAAACATTTGTTAGAATTTCCATAAAGGATGCATTTCCAGTTTGAAATCAAAAGGTCAAGATGGCCGTTTCTTACAAAGGATTTTTCTTAATCTGTGCTATTTCTTAGTCTCTTTTGTATTTTGCTAAAATTCAATAAACATGTTGTACTGTTCAGCTACTCCTTAGTTACCTTTTTAATGATCTCTTTTCTGAAACTGAGGTATCATTTGACACGGTGTTCTGACCTAGTTTCCTCGAGTGTGTTCAACAGACAACAAGTCGTTTGATTATTACAAAGATACAAAAGGATTCAGGTTTGAAATTAACTTGGTGGAGAAGAAGAAATTATTTTAAAATCTCCTTTTTGGACAATATGTCATTCATGCAGAGTAGCATTAAAATAGTATTTCCTATTAAAAAAAGAGTACAGTATTTGAGTATCAACATAAAACTACCCCATGTGGCTAAATTGTAAAACAGTTCTTAATCTAACTAGCCAAGATGTACTAAGTTGTTAATAAGAGTGCCTTAAATCAATCATCATCAGACCTTCAAACTAAAGACATCACTAAACTTCCAATCCACCATCTTGGAGACACCAGCTGTTTTTGTTGACATTGATTTCACCCCTGCACAAGTTAACAAGTGTTTGTACTTTGGTTTTGGTATAAAGGTTGTAACATCGGATGTTCCCACAACTGACCTGAACGGAGTCGTCTTGTTCAGCATTATTACCATCTTCTCGCTGTGATTAAGAAAACCAAGGTGGCGAATGTGAAGACTTGAGTTCTGTAGTGAACAGCCCAACCCCTCTCTTCTCGTGTTCCAAACAGGAAGTAACCGCTGGTTCCCAGAAGCCAAAAACCCAAAGACTTCCATTGAGAACTAGACAGTTATTAGTCAGTCATTCTGTTTGTCAACAATAACTATTCTTGCTCTGATGCATTCTTCTTAACATCTTCTTTCTAACTCTAAGTTTTTTTAATGATATTTTTCCCTTATTGCAAGCTATAAACTGACCAATCAGTCACCTCAGTAAAAGCATGTGATGCCCACTGGCTCCACCTCCAACGTTTGATTGACGGATTTCCCCGAGCCGTTTTCAGTAGAAGAGGTGTGGACTTCCAAAAAGCTCACTCATGATTGGCGACTGTAGTTGCCCTAAAAACGTGACTCGGACTGATTTAGACCAATCGCTGAAGATGGGTTACAAAATGGTGGCGCCAGGATCAGAAAGCGGATGGTGACGGATTTGGGCTGATTTTGCGAGGTAAGGCATTTTCTATGGGTGATGTTAACACCTGGCTTTGTCCATTCAGAAACGATGCACAAAGCCAGTGGTAATGACAGAAGACTGTGGCCTGCTGAACTTATCAAGATTTCACTGGAAGAAATTGGCAAAGGTTTGTACATGTTTGGACCATTTCATAAGCAATAAGTGCTGATAACCTTTGTTTGCATAATATAGAACAGGGGTCACCAACCTTTTTGAACATGGGAGCTACTGAGTCATACGAAAGGCTACCATTTTGAAATAACAAATTTTGCTCAGTTATAGTTAGTTATACGTTATTAATAATGAATAATGATCCTCCTCTATGTAAAGACAGTGATTTCTCACCATAATTATCGACAATGACAACAAGCTAGGAAACAGATGTCAGAGGTCATCTAAACATCCAAAGTTTATGCATCATCAACCTATTTTTAAGATGTTTTCATTTATGAATCTATGTAAATCCAAGTGTCATTAAAAAAAATAGCAACATAACATTTAATTTTAGATACAGCTCACAAGTGTGATGTGTTATTTTTAGAAGAGACCTCCGGGCACCTTGTGGGGTCTTTGAGGGCTTACCTGGTGCCCGTGGGCACCACGTTGATGACCCCGATATAAATAAGCCTATTAGAGAGCAGAACAACTGCTTTAGTACACCATGAAACAGTTTCAATTAAGGTTGTAGTGTTACTGAATGATAAAGGAAAAACTTTAAACCTCCTGACAAAGACCCAAGCAAAAACGCATCAAACCACTTCAAATGCTCCCAAAGTTCCATCCATATTCCTCCACTACTGGTTGCCTCACTTTTAACAAATGCCTAGGAACCTTTCCCGAGCATTAGTTTCTCATAGTAAAGGTCAGACACAAAAACACTATCCAGTTCATTTTTGAAGGGAGTTTTCCAAAGAATTTCTGCTGGTGTGCGTAGATCTTGTCCCGACATGCGCAAGCCAGGTGTGCATACAGTTGGTTCCTGCACAGTGGACCTGCACCCCATCAAAACAAGGGGAAGGAAGATGTTCATCCCAGTCGGAGAATGGCAAGTTGCTTTACAGGCTTTTGGCTGCACCAAACTAGGAGAACCTGCCTTCTACCAGGGATTCTGTCAGTCGAAACCTCTTGGTCTGTAATTGCATAAGCTTCTAGCCATTTTGTAACATTGTCCATGGTAGGGATCCCCAATCCTGGTCCTCGAGAGCTACCACCCTACCCGTCTTCCAGTTCACCTAGCACTGCTTGCTGCTGATTACCTGGACCAACTGTTTTCATTCAATCAGAATGTGAAGATGTCTGACTGAGCTAATCAGCAGTTGGCAGGCTTGGAGATCTGGAAAACAGGCAGGGTGGTAGCTCTCGAGGACCAGGAACTCGAACTCCTAGTTCATGGCAATAAGGTCATAGAAGATAACTCTATGCAGGAAACGGGCCAATGATGTCCACTGCCACTCTCTCCATTGGGGGCCCTAAGACTGGTCAGGGGGACTCTTGTGTGCTGTGTAGACGTCACAGCAGCAGCAGAAGTCCTCCACAGCTCTCAGTAAAATCCCTGCCGGAGGCGACAGTCTTGGATTAAGACTAACAACATGGTTTCACTCTGCTGTGTCTTCTGTTTCTGGGAGGAGTTGAGCCTTCCACCCCGGTTGTTAAGGTGGGTTCTTTCCACCACAGAACCAGCAGAGTGGGACGTGTTTACACAGATTCTGTGAAGTTTCCATAATCGTCAGCACACTTGGGGCACCTGATACTGATGTGCCCATCCTGGCCACTCTCAGCAGGCAGGAGCATTGTGGCGATGGCAGCTGACGCTCTGTGGGGGCTATACTGACACGGCTCAAATCAATTCTGTTAGCTCATTGGTCCATGCCATCTTCTCTGGGTCCTCCTTCGCTATAGCCCTCACAGCAGTTGCATCTTGTAGATTACAGCCAGTTGCGTCTCTACCTGCAGGTCTTTCAAGGATTGGGCTTGAATGAACTGGTCTCCTGCCTCTAAACTGACCAATATCATTGATACCACAACACCTCCTACCTTTGCTTGCTGACCTTTTCACACATCCCACCTGAAACCTTTCTCCACCCATTCCAACCTGCTTGTACATATCTCTTAATTTCTGTCTCAAACTCTCTGTTGTTCTGAGTGCTTCCACTTCCTGAGGCCTCAGATGGTGTACTAGAATCTTTTCTTGGCTGACCGATGGTCCTTCTCCATGGCCTCACCAAACTTCTCCCAGAATCGACTTTTTGCCAGGCTGCAGCTTGCACAGGCTGCCATAGTTGTAAGCAGCCCCACAAGCCCAATCGAGCTCGATAGATTGACAGCATCTCTTACTTTATGTGCCCCCAACCAGGTTTAGCACTTCTACTCTCTTTGGGGTCCAGATGACTCCAACCACATATTGACAAATGTGGACAAAGGTGGACAGGATTTTATGTCTGCCATGGACATTAGTGAAACTCAACAATCAATGATAAAAATAAGTTTAGCGCACTGTCTTGTGGGGTCCAGATGACCCCACTTTTAATGTAAACAAACCAAGGAGAACGGAAGGGTTACGGATAGCCACTATGACTGGCACCATGAACCTTTTGACCACAGCTCCAAACAGACGTAGATATTAGATGCTATCCCCAATCTCCATTGGTATCTATTTGAAGTTCTCCAAGATAAGGGAGTTGAAGAGCCATTCAGTCCAGTTTTTAATAACCAAAACCACAGCTGGAGCAACCATGTCTGGTTTAACCTTTTAGAGAAATACGCTTTGTGCTTATATGGTCATTTTCATCATTCATGAATAAAATGTAGCCTCTAAATATTTACAACAATTGAATTATAAAAGAGATACATTTTTTATATATTACAAATGTATTAATTTTTGCTTTGTCAGAAGCACATAAAACTTCCTTTCAAAATAAATACCTCCCTTTTTCAAATAAATTCATTATAACTTTGTGCACAGTCATCCTTTTTTTATTTTTTTTATCAAAAATTAACTTGTCAACATCATTATATATTTTCAGGTTTTTTAATCTTTACATGTAAATGCAATTAAATACTTTAAAAACTTTGATTTGTAACTGCAACTAGACACTTTTGCGCAGCATAGATTAGAAAATGTGCTTAACTTTAACTTTATTCATTCATATTGGTAACATTTTTCATTTGAGGCAAAGAGCCACAATAGAGGGATTGAGATGGAGAACAATAACGACACCCCCCCCCTCCAAACACACACACACTTGTTTAGAGAAATTTAGAGATATCAATAAACCTAGGAAATCATGTTTTCGGTCAGTGGGAGGAAGCTGGAGTCCCCAGAGAAAACCCACACATGGATAAGGAGAACATGCAAACTCCACACAGAAAGGTCCCAGTTGGGATTGGAACCAAGACCTTCTTGCTGTGTGATATCAGTGCTAACCACTAAACTGCTGTGCAGCCTGCTGGAGAATTGCCAAATTGGTACTGTAGATCTCAGAACTTTTAATTAAAACCAGAACAAATTTTTGTGCTTTTTTTTTCCTTGCTAAAAATGATTTAAAATCTGTGATTTTCTGTGGAATGTAGGATATAATGACATTCAGGTAAAAAAATGAATGTCTGTTTTGAAGGAGAACATTTACAAGTTACAGCTTTGCAGCTCTAAATCTGTGGATCTCGTGTCGTATGTTAACAGAGAATGATCAAAGCCTCAGCAGTGTAAATGATTGTATCCTTGAATCACAGTGTCCTTCCCTCTTCTCAGGGATGGCAGCTTGACATGCATGCTCCTTGTCTGAGAGGGTGGTCCGCTGGGGTTCACCCAGTTTCCCCATTTATTGCTAAGAGAATCTGGGAGTCTTTGGTTTGCCACCCTGTCGTGTTTCTTCACCAGAACCTCACCTGACCAACCTGTTCATACCGGCTGTCGGTAAAACCGCCTGTGTGGAGGAGTTGGATGGTTTTTCTCTTTTCTAAATTTAGACCCACTGCAAAAGTCTGCAGCTCCAGGTTGTTTCACTGCTGTGAAGCACACGCTTTATTCAAACTTTGCAGCCAAACCCAAGACTAGTTTTACTCTGAAGTTCCTGGACAATGATGTTGTTTTTATGACCACTGAAACAGATTGGCCTTATGCTGAGAAACCGTGAGTAAATGACTTGTTCTAGAACTTACCAGCATTCTTTGCATCATTTTAGGTCAAATTCCCCTCATTCTGTCAAAGTAAAGTTTAACAGGGTTTCAAGTGAGATGGAGTCTTAATGTCAGCATGTAGAGAAGAGCAGAGTCCTCCAAGACTTGAGACATGTGGTCTCAGCACCACTGCTGTGGGTTCTTTTTCTGTAGATGGAGGCACATCATTGCTTCATTTCTAAAGTTTAATGATTTTTTTCTTGCATTTTTAATAGCCTGGCATTATATACTGTTTTAAAGTCATATAAATTACTGTATTTTTACTGTTACAAACACTCAGAATGACCCAGATGCAGGAACAAACAGGCAAGTGGAGAGAGCAGAATGAGTTAGTTCAACTATAGGTAATCAATGTCCTGTGGGGGTTTTGAAGGCCGTCTTCCCGCCAAAAAGCTTGTATTGGAGAATGGTTTGTTGAGGGTTAAAGGTACTGTACTCCAATCTGTACTCCAGTACTGTACTACAGTCTCCGTGATTCTCCTGCATGCCAGAAATACAGGTGCACATCTCCCAGATCAAGGCAGGTGTCTCCTTCACTGGAGTTCCTGCTGGCTCTGACACGTTCACAGTGTAATGTTACGAAGGATCAGGAAGATCCAGCAGGAGCGAAAAGGCAAGAGGAGTGAGGAGAATGAATGCATAGAAAAGTTAAATAGTTACAGTAGGTTAAAGGTTTAGACAGACTTAAATATTACAAACACACATATTCTCCAAAAACCTTCACACAATCAACACATGCTCACTAATTCATACTAACAACCACCTGTCGAGCCATTCTGTCACATATCATTTGTGCAAAGGTGAGCTGGCGGTGCCTGTACTTGGGTTAGGGTTTGTGTTCTACTGTGGAAGATGGGGGAATCCCCATAGTGAGACCCCTGCTGAAGGCGGGGCCACATGGTGGCTAGGGCCCCCCTGGCCCCCCCGGCTGCTACCCAACATCAGCCACCCAGACAGCAGGACCGGTGCGTGTCAAAAGAGGCTGCAGGAATGAATTTGATTGAATTGAATTTTGAATTTGAATTGAAATGGTTTATTTCAAGGAATCAAACAAGAATGTGTTTGCAATACAATCAACAGAATGATTATTTTCTGGTCCATAACTTCTAATCAGAGATTTTTACCTTACTAATACAGCTGCAGGCCATTGAAAATCTTTGTGCATCAATAAATCACGCGACTATGTAAGCAGACATAACACTATCTCAAACTTGATCACGGGATATACACACAGCATATACAGCTGTAAGCTGTATGGGGAGAGAGTGTAAACTATAGGAAACAGATCAAATAGATTGGAGAGAGGTTTTAATGAAGGGTATGGTACACTGTTCATATTCCTTCTCATTATCCCCATTACCCTCCCTTCAGTTTAACCTGAAGCTCCAGCGGGGCTCTTGTTCGGCTCGGTTCTTCTGCTGTTGGGTTTGGGTTGTTGTTTTAGGTTCCTCACATTTACCCCTTCAACCCAACGGACCTTTTAAAGGTCACAGAGATGTATTTTCTATAAAGTCAAACTCATTTTTGAGCAAAAACAAACCAACACAGCAAGATTCCATTTTTGGTGACATTTTATGACTTGATATCGGAAATTTCATTTTGATTAAAAGCTGAATGTCAGGATGAATTGAGCGCAGCGTACAGGTAATTTTCCACAGTCATGCTGGTGCCTGCCATCGTGCACTGCCTCCAGCTGACTAACAACATAACGTGCTTTTGTCTGCCTTTGTGTGGGATTTGACCAAAGTGCACTATTGAAATGGTTTGAAAAACGTTTTTTTGCTTTTAAGGGAGGAGCTGTTGAAATGCAGAGAGAAAACTCAGCAGTCAGACTCTCTGTGCCTTCAGAGCCTCGATCTCCTAACAATTAGCCCAGATCTCACCATCTCCAGCAGATCCTCGAGGAACGTTTGTGTTCTGTTTTGCTCGTCTTCCAGATGCAGACAGAAAAGGGGCTGCTTGCATATGTGGATGAATTTAAACTTTTATCCTTGAAAAGAATGTAGCAGGGGGGGGGGGGGTAAGAAGAATGGAACCAGAGGCTGACTGTGGGGTGAGGTGGGAAGAAGTCCAGTCAAACCAGCAGGACATCCTGTCGAGCTTCCAAATGCTATTTCCTCCAATGAAAAGGGGGAGACCTTCAAAATAATCCCCCCAGTAGACACAGGGACATTGATTGTCACCCTGGCACGAGGCCAAGGCTGAGGAGAGAGGCCCCCACTCCCAGAGTCCAGGGAGAGCAGTCAGAAAGCACCCCAAGGACGTCATTAGAGTCCCTCGTTTCCTCACTTCCCGGCGCTCCAATGAAACTTTCCTCTCAAACCAACATCCAGGTCCAGCGCCAGTTTTTATCAACCACCCATCTGCAGTGATGACGGACATCAACCAGTAACTCAGAACTAAAGTAGTGCAAGCGATTACCAATGCGTTTGAGGGATATTTTAGTCATTCCTGTCCAGGATCTTGTGTATTTCATCAGATTATCCTCCAGAAAATGAAGTCTGTTCAAAGCAGTGAAACTCTGAGATTACAGGATCAAACAAAACCTTCCTTTCTTAATGGGTCCATCACTTCAAGCTTTAAGTTACATTAACTTAAATGACTGAGCTACACTTCCGGTTAGAGTCAAACAGTTTGAATTCTGTTGTTGTTGTTTATGTGTGCTTATGCCTGTTTTTTTCACCTGTTGTGTTGTAAACAGACATCTGAACCTGCTTTATGAAGGAGGAGCTTTGTGGTTTAGTCTGTCTGAGACACACAGGTTCTCTGTTTGGCCTTTTTTACAGGACACAGAAGATATTGCTTAGCAGTACATAGACATGAAAAATGTTCAATAAACTTGTTCAGTAGACATAGACAATGAACCAACAACATGGACAGTGGACGCACAAATGGGACCCCAGACGGCCCAGCCTCAGTCAGAGCCTTCATTGGCCCCGAGGTCAACTGAGTTTGAGAACCCTGATGTAACTGAAAACAAAACTTAGCGAAATCTCCCATCTTTATGTTTTAAAAATAAAAGAAAATATAGAGATGATAATTTATGATTGTGATGGAACAGAGTTCTCTTCAGCTTACTGAAGACATGATGTTATCATGCTATACCATAATCTCATGGTATTGCTGGGGGAACCTCCCCACCCCCCAAATCAATTTCCATGAGAATCAAGAGTCAAAAACGCATCATGTTGGAATCAGATTCAATAAGACGAGAAACCCTTTAAAACCCGGAGCTCCAGTGTTTATGTTCCTTGATAGGGCTGCACGGTGGCGCAAGTGGTTAGCGCTCTCGCCTCACAGCGAGAAGGCCCCGGTTCGAATCCCGGCTGGGACCTTTCTGTGTGGAGTTTGCATGTTCTCCCCGTGCATGCGTGGGTTTTCACCGGGGACTCCGGCTTCCTCCCACCGTCCAAACACATGCTTCGTAGGTTAATTGGCGACTCTGAATTCCCCCTAGGTGTGGATGTGAGAGTGAATGTGTGTGTGATTGAGGCCCTGAGACAGACTGGCGACCTGTCCAGGGTGTACCCCGCCTCCGCCCCTCAGTAGCCGGGATAGGCTCCGGCACCCCGCGACCCCGAAAGGGAAGAAGCGGTCAGGAAAATGGATGGATGGATGTTCCTTGATTTACTGTCATTTTTCAAACGTTAACGGAATTGTGGAAAATTTACAGTAAAAAAAGAACATAAACTCTGGTGCTCCGATATTAAAGGGTTAAATCAGCAAATGGTTCCAGTGCGGTTGTGTCTGCAGCTCACCGCTCCCCAGCGAGGGGTTAAATGTCACGGAGTCAACCCAGTATGTGAAGGATTTAAAACCCATCCTGAAAGAGTGAAGTCATGCAGTCTAACCACAGCAGACACTGGGTTGAAGGTTTGATTCCAGCAGCACATAGTCAGCAGACGCACATGCACTTCAGGTCCCATCAGTGTCAGCAGAACTTCATGCTAGAGCACCTAAGACAGGGGGGTCAAACTCAATCACACAGGGGCCAAAATCCAAAACACACCTGAGATCATGGCCGAACAGGATAAACATTTATAAAACACTCTGCAACTATAATTTTAAAACTTTAAAACTGTATCTTTTAACATAATTATGAACTAGATATATAGCATGAGCTGAGATAATGCTAGTGTGAATGCTGTAAGATGAATTTGGCTTCTGAAGATGCTGAAATTGATAGCCAGCTAAAATATTGGCAAAATGCCAAATTAACCTAAAAAATAAAAAACTTAGATTAGCCAAAACAGCTAGCGCGTAGCTGAAATATTAGCTTAACTCCAAAATGGCTAAAAAAATCTTAGTAAATGTCAAAATAATCAAAAAGTTAGCAGAATGCTAATTTTTTAAACTTTAAAACCGTAATTTTTTTACATAATTCTGAATAATAAATAGGCAGAAATATTATTCCAGAATAAATCAACTTAAACCTTAAATAATTTTCAATATTTTACTCTCCATAAAAATATATTTTATCAAAATTATAAGAGTTAGAAATGAGTGCAAGATAACATTGTGTCATTAATAACAATAAGATCAAATGATCTGGAGGGTCAGATAGAATTACCTTGACCTTAACACGTGACCTAAGGTATGTTTTCCTGAACTTTTGGTTCGATGATCATCTGATTTGTTTCACATACATAAAATAAGTAGACAGAGCTTTGAGATAAATGAAGGAGTCAGGATGTGCTTTGATATTCCTTCATCCAACGCTGGCTTCTCTATCCAACGCTGTGACAGCAAGACGGAGACCACCAAAGCGAGCTGCTCGTGTTTGCAGAGGGATTTCAGTCCCCCGATCACTCAGCCATTGTTGCCAAATTTGCACAGAGCTGCAATATTCAAAGACATTTATCGTGTGTTTTTGGCGCGAGTGCATTCCCCGTTTCCCTCTGTGGTCAATTGTGTTCCAGTCAGCTCCCCTGTGGGATTGTGGGTGGCAGGTTGTTCAGCCGTCCTCTCTTTACAAAAATGCATACAAATTAGTCTTTATAAAATCAGATCAAGTTATGTAAAGGACAAAAGCAAGCAGACTTCAAAGGGGAGGGATGCTGCACGCAGAGACTTGGGCCTGTTTAAAGCGTCCTCCCAGACACTGCTGGACTCATTGTTTCTGACCCTCCTCCTTTTACCTCCCAAACTCCCTGAGACCTAAATGAGTCCAGCCTTTTGGAGCGAGTCCCAATCCTAAACCTGGTCTTTGATTCAGTCGGGCTTGCTGGCACGGTTCCTTCTCCCCACTGCTTTGTTCCTCTGCATGGATCCAGGCGGGCTGGTGAACCGTGACCGCCAGCCCTCTCCGTCTGTGAGTGAGCGCACTCACACAGTCCACACATGCACGCTCACACAGTCCACACATGCACGCTCACACAGTCCACACATGCACGCTCACACAGTCCACACATGCACACTCACACAGTCCACACATGCACGCACACTCACACAGTCCACACATACACGCTCACACAGTCCACACATGCACACTCACACAGTCCACACATGCACACTCACACAGTCCACACCTTCACGCACAGGCATACAGACAATGCCAAGCAGTCATAGAGAGAGAAAAGAGGGGGAACTGGGAACTTGACAAATGAAAGCGACTTGAAGTCTCATCCCTGACAAAGATTACAGGATCGGTGAGTGCTGCGGCTGCTTTCATTGTGTCTGTTCTGATAAGTTAGTCATGTGTGATGGTGGAGAGAGAGAGTCTGACCTGCTGCATTCAGCTGCTCTCAACCACCTGCCACCAGATGGACTGAGGGTGAACTTGAACAAGGAAGAGGAAGGGAAAAAGAAAAGGGTTCAATTCTAACCCGCCCAACAGAGGCCTCCTTTTCTGTCTGACTGTATCATTCAACACAGCTCCAGAGCTTCCTGTGGGCCGTCACCAGAGGAACCTGAAAGCTTTGTCAGTTGTTGACTTTTCTGTGTTTATGCCACAGAATGAAACTTGTTTCTGCTCTTCTCCACTTCCTCTCCAACTCTTTAAAACTCGGACGACACTGTCATCATGGACACCAACAACACAGATGTGTTGCAGCAGGAACTGGACACTTTCTCTTCCTGGTGTACAAATAAGTCTGGATTTAAATGTGTCAAAAACCAAAGAGATGAGCCTCTGTTTCCACCATGGACAGTTGCACAAGTCAACTTATAGAAAAACCTTGGTACTATAATTGATTACAAACTCACATTTCAGATCAACAAATGTCAACGCCTCCTTTTTATTCATAGACTTCATAAACTCCAAATCCATCCATCCATCCTTATATCCTTCTATGAATGCTTCTTTGAATCATCCTCTCATTCAACACCATTGCTTGGTTTGGTTCACTCAGTCTTGGTAATCGTAACACGATTAACAGAATCATTAAAATCAGCAGTAACATTGTTGGCTAAGAACAGGAATCACTCATGGCAATTTACAATAATAATAATAAATTAAAGATAATAAAAGAGTTTGTAAAATTCATGTCTGTGAGTTTATAAATATGTTTATTTAGTCACCAATGTACAGATATGAACCAGATTATGATGGTTAAAAGGTATAAAATCAATCAACACGTAAATAATCAATTTCTGGAAAACTGCAGTTTGTTTTCCTGTTTTATTTCTTCTGTCTTTGTCTTTTTTTCTACATGCAGTGCAAATACAAAGACATTCAATCATAAACTTGTTTCTTCAGAAACATTACCTGAATACATGTCTGTTTATAGCTCTAAATGCCATATGAACAATAAATATCTAGATTTTTGGTAAAGAATCGGACTGTATCGTATCACCAATAAGTTTGTTGAATCCTTAATGCATCGATTCATGGACCACATGTGGAGATCGTGTCGAATCGTGTGAGAGGGAAAGATGCACGGCCCTGTTATTCACTGAGTCTGCATTAATGGATCCCACTGGCTGCTGAGGTCTTGGTTTCATGTTATGGGATGTAATCTCTGTTGCTGGATGA
The DNA here is from genome assembly GCF_002922805.2 of Oryzias melastigma. Lineage (NCBI taxonomy): Eukaryota > Metazoa > Chordata > Actinopteri > Beloniformes > Adrianichthyidae > Oryzias > Oryzias melastigma. The sequence goes on from NC_050529.1 coordinate 24,794,357, forward strand.
TCTCAGGAGTTGGTTGAAACAAATGGCACTAACATAAGATGCACAAACACAGAGCTGTGATCAAACTCGTCTGCAGCACTCTCTTTTCTAACTCAGTCATCCTGTGAAGTCTGGACAGGAACTGAAGGTTTGACCCGGATTAGACTTAGTCTTGTTCTGAGACATGGAGGGTGGAGACAGATGTGATGTTACTTTACTCATGACTTTAAGGGTAAATATGTCGCAGTGCTGTTAGCTTAAATACATGTTGGGATGCACTTTATAAAAATCGAAGCCACTGCAGAATCTCTGCTGAGGCACAATGTGCTAATGGCTTCCAGAAAGCACCAGAGACCTTCTAGCCTGGAGGTCGGCGAACGCCGCAGCTTCACTTCCTGCACTTTAATTACAACCAAATGAAAAGGAGCCCTCCCCCTCCCCCCTCGCTACCCAGTCTACTCTTAATTGACTTAATGGTTGAGCGGTGGCCTGCCTGGTCAGAGCTGGGAGGGGGGGGTCTCATTAGCACTGTGCTTTTCACCAGAGCTGCAACACAAATCATCCGTCGCTCGGCAGACAAACGCGCTTGTTAAACACTGCAAAGGTTAATGATGGTTCGGTTGATCATATTTTGAAGTTCAACAAACTCATTTAGACTTTTTAAGAAGCTTTTTGTCTGCCTACGTTCTGATCTGTCTGAATGACTCCCTTTCTTCTTCTGGATGGAGTCTTGATCCAAAAGGAAATCCTCTTTGATTCATGGTTTTACCTTGAACCCTTTAACTCCAGAGCTCCAGTGTTTATGTTGTTTGATTTACTGTAACTTTTCAACCGTGAACACCATCATTCCAGTAGATTCTGAAGGAGAAAAGCAGCTCGATGTTTTCAACCATGTTTACGGTTAAAAAGTTAAAGTTAAAGAGTTTGTCTTTAAGCATCACCACAATGTTTTTTTAGCATTTCATTAAAGTCCCCCTCTGATGAAAATCCTAATTTTTTTGTTTTTAATATATATTTGTGTCATTTTACTTCTGAAAGAGAACAAATGTAATCAGAAATCATTTTGTTTTTACATTTCTGAGTATTTCTCCTTTTAAATCAAACAGTCTTGGACAGACTCTGTTTGAATGAATGATCTTCTTTCCATCAACAGCTCTGCTGCACATGCTGCACATGTTCCTAGTGTCTAGTTCAGGTTCTGGAGAAGAGAAGATGGTATCTTCACATTGACTGCAGTCAAATGAGCCGCCGTTCACATTTCTGTGGTCAAATCAGCATCACTGGATTTTTGGTGTGAGTTTCATCCAATACTTACGGTAGCAGGACTGAGAACGCTGGAAAATCTCCACCAGACTCCACGGAGCTTCTTGATGTGACCACGGAAATGTGAACGGCGGCTCATTTGACCGCAGTTGGAAAGGATTGTAAATCAATGAAAGAGCATTTTGATGTTAGCTTTGATTATTTTATCAAGAACTCTGAGAAACCAATGATTGAATGGATTGATCACAGTCAATAAACATTGGAGAATTAGCTAAAAGAGTCTTTGGTGAACTGGAAGGAGAAAGAATCAGGATTTTGGAGGAAGTTCTGTCCATGAAGATCTTCACTTCCTCGTCCCAGCTAACATTATACATTGATTTTCAGCCAGCTTTTTGGATTATTTAGTAAGATTTCTAGGTTATTTTGGAGTTTAGCTATTATTTCAACTACATGCTAGCTGTTTTGGCTTATTTAGTTTTTTTTTCAGTTTTTCAAGCTATTTTGAAGTTTAGATATTTTTTTTAGCTACATGCTAGTTTTTTGTTTTTTTTGTTTTGTCTTGTTTTTTAGGATAATTTGGCATTTATCTAACATTTTAGCTGCTATCAGCTTCAGTGTTTTTAGCTATCAATTTCAGCATCTTCAGCGGCTAAATTCAGCTTAGAGCATTCACACCATTGACTGTATATAAGAATAACTGGACAGAGCAAGCCCCCCTCCTTCCGTGTTCCATATAGGAAGTACCACTGGGTTCCAAAAAGGCCAAAGTCCCATTGACTTACATTGAGAAACAGACAGTTATTTCTCAGTCATTTTATATGTCAGAATAATCATTCTTCCTCTGCTGCTTTCTGCTTAACTTCTTTTTCTAATCCTAATTTTTTTAAAGATTTTTTTCCATTATCACAAGTTATTAGAGTTATAAATTGACCAATCAGATGGCTCAATAAGCGTTTATGGGTCTGACGTCGAACGTCTGGGGGGTTTGAGTGACAGATGACGGGTAGCCAATGGGAGCAGACTTCATCAATGGGTCCGTGAAGACCTTTTAACACCTACTTTACAATTCAACAATGTACCAATCATTGTCCTACTGTTGTTTTCCTCAATGGAATGTACCGATGCAGCAGTTTAAAACAACAAGAGGAACATGCTGTCGGCATTTTTAGATGAGGATTTACTCTGTAGAAATAGATTTCACTCTGAGGTTATGTGCTTTGGACTTTTTTGTTTGTTTAACGTTCGTTTTTCATTATTTCACTGTTTTGGTTGTCGCTTATAAATTCTAAGTTGCATATACCAACCAAAGTTTCATCTTCTTCACTTTTCCAGCTTCAGCCTGAATTAGACGCAGACGTCTGAGGAGCGGGAGACAAACTTGAAAGGACCTGGTTGTATTTTCAAACAGATAAAAAGATCCAGCTGTTCACTTGTTAGGATGGTTATTTATTTTAAATACCGCTGAACGCGCTTCTCACGTGCATCTGATCAGACTGTAACCTGGCAGCGCATGTGAAGTAACGCTGCGGCGCGCACGAGGGGGCCGCGCGCAGTTCGGGCACGGCGTCACCCGAATGCTCCTTTTATCTCGACAAAAAGGAATAAATGTAAGTAAATCCCAAAGGACCGCTGACAGGATCAAATGTTGGAATGGTTCTCCCTCAAAGGCTTCAACAATGACTTGTACAATTCTCCGGTGTTATTAAAGTAGAAGCTGTTTACATCCGCGGTCGGTCTCGTGGTAGAGCCGTGGAAAGAGGCAGACGGTTGCAATAAACTCACTCCTGATTGGCGACAGTATTTCCTGTAGATTCCATGACTCAGCTATGACTCAGACCAATCGCTGAAGATTGTTTGCAAATGGCGATATCCGTTTCAGGAAGTGACGGTGAAAGCGGCGGTCTACTTTCACGAGGAGAGGAAGTAATGCATTTCCAATGGGGGACCTCATTGCTCGCTCAGTCCATTATTTTCACACTAACATTATCACGGGTAATACTATGTATCTAGTTCATAATTCTGTTAAAAAGTTATGGTTTTAAAGTTTTAAAATGTAGTTCTAGAGTGTTCAATAAATATTTATCCTCTTTGTCCCGTGATCTAAGGTGTGTTTTGGATTTTGGCCCCTTGTGGGATTGAGTTTGACAAAAACCATGAATGAATCTTATTTGTGTCTTCTTAATTGTTGGTTCCCATCTTGCAGCTCGTGGCTGTAGTAGAGGGTGGAAACATAAACTGAACAGCTGAATCTGGGCTGAAAAGCTTGAATTCCTGCAGACGCTGCACCAGTCTCTGGTCAGTCCCACACTCCATCCTTCCATGTAAACAGAACGCCCAGAACTCCTCCACTTCCTCGGAAGTGACTCATTCCTAACCTGGGGGAGGTATTCTCAGACTTGAGGGTCCTGATCATTACCCAAACTGCTTCACACTCAGACATCTGCAGTGACATCTGGAGATCTTGGCTGGAGGAAGCCAACACCATCTGTAAACGGCAGAAATTCCAGAACTCTTTAACCCAAATCTACGGGCATTTAGCTGCACCAGAAAAACATCTGTGCACTAAAATGATGGACAGAAGTTACGACAAGGACCCAGAGTAGGGTCACCAGGCCCCGCCCTGGAGGAGGAGAGCACCTGCTGGCCAGACCCTTTGGCTGGCCGGGTCATCCTGGATGAGAATCCGTCAGCTTTATTGGCCAAGTACAGAGCATGAACAAAGAACTTAGCTTTGGTGGGTTGTGCCCTCATGTGCAAACATGAGATAGGAGAAAAAAAAAAAAGAGTGAAACAAAATAAAAAATATGAAGAAAAGGACAAATACAACAGTTATCAGTTCTCATGTTTGACTGAGACTGAGTGTGAGGAGTCTTCCAGGCCGCTTCCTGACCACGGACCAGGACAGGGCCTGAATGGAGGGAAGGCCTGAACCAGGGATCTTCTCTGCAGTCTGTTCCTGTCCTGTCTGGTGGTGGATAAAAACCAGACCGTGATGGATGTGGTCAGGACAGACTGGATTATTGCAGAGTAGAAGATGGTCTGCAGATCCTGAGGCAGGTTGAACTTCTTAAGCTGCTGGAGGAAGAGCAGTGGGGAGAGAACACACCCCCGGGGGGGCGCCACTGTGTGCTGGATGTAATTTCCCCTTTTGCCTCCTGTCAGTCAGGAAATTGGTGATGCACTGACAAGTGGGAAGAGGCACGGTGAGTTGGGACAGTTTGGGATGGTGGTGTTAAACACAGAGTTGAAGTCCACAAACTTGGGTCTGTTTGCTAAAGCTAAACTTTCTTGAGCCGCAGTGATCTAGAAACATCCATCCACACAATGATCACCTCCCGCATAGATTACTCTTCACTTTGGTGTCACTCAGCGATCACTCAACCGTCTCCAGTTAGTCCAGAATGCAGCAGCACGAGATCACATCACTGGTACTCAGGACTCTTCACTGGCTCCCTGTTCATTTTAGAATTCAGTTTAAACTTTTACTGTCTATTTTAAGGCTCTTCGTGGTCTCGCCTCAGTTTACTCAACTGAGCTTTTAACTGCCTGCAGCCGTTCTAGAGTTTTAAACCCTTAATGCCTGTTGTCTCAAATATGTGACAAACCAAATTAGCTACAACATTATCTAAATGTAGCATTTAAAAAGCAAAAACATAAATGAAAATCTTTTTTTATAGCTGGAGATAAATTCAGGTGTTAAGGTCTGCTAATCAATGTCTGCTTGAGGTCCCGAGGTCACGACAGAAACGCCGGGTGACCCTCAGATATGGAATAGTATTCCAGCAGAACTGCACATATCAGACTTTATCTGATTTAAATGTCATTTAAAAACACGTCTTTTCAGAATGGCTTTTAATGCTCAGTATTTGGTGGCATTTTATTTTCGCTTACTTGTTTTTTTGCACTCTAATTGATCTTTTATGTATTTTACTGCTGACTGCTTTTTGTAATTGTTGTGGTTAATTTTGTTCTTAGTTTGTAAGATTTTAGATTTTTTTGTTGTCTTTCTTTTATTGTGAAGCACTTCGGTACCCCTAAAGGAGTTGTAAAGTGCTCTATAAATTAAGCTTCATTCATTCATTCATAAAGGACCCATTAGGATGGTGCAGGACGTAGTGAAGAGTCACGCTGACCGCGTCATCCGCTGCTCTGTACGTTCTGTAGGTAAACTACAGCAGGTCTGTCAGAAGGTCAGAGATGTCCTTCAGGTGAACCAGTACCACTCACTCAAAGGAGTTCATAACCACAGAGGTCAGGGCGACAGCTGATCACAGACTTTCAGGCGGGACAGAGACTCTCCATCAGGTCCTGGAGCCTCCCTGATCTTCTGGAAGTCCTGATGTCCGTCTCGTTCACAGATCCTCAGTGCAGGCCGGGGTCAAGTGTGGGGAAGGCTGGGATTGCAGGTACGACTTTTGTGATGGAAATGGTGGGAGGAGAGAAAGCTGTCATCCGTTCAAACCTGGAATAGAAGACGTAAGACCTTAACGTCTTCAGCTGGGATGATCTCGTGTAGTTGCTGATGTCTGGAGGTCTCTCCAAACTGCTGTGGGGTCGTTGGCAGAAAACGGGTCTGTCACTTTGGCAGTGCAGTTCCTCTTTGCTGCATTGGTCTCCGTTGTCAGCTTGTTACCTGGTTTGTTCTTCTGCACAGGGGGTCTGCAGAGGGTTGACTCAGGCCAGCTCAGCCCCAGATGTATGGATTTGGATGTCAAGTCTGTCTGACCCAAAGACTCCAGCAAAATCACAGCAGGGATGTGACATATTTCGTTCTAAACAAAATGTGTTCCTGAAGATGACCAGTTCACCCAAAGAAATCAAATAACCAAAGTGCTGAACATTTGAGCTTTGCCCTGTGAAATGATTTTCTTCCATATTTCCATCATTATTTCCCCATTAGAGCAGCAGAATGAGGCCTGCATGCATGTGGCGTTTTAACTCATTTGTGCAGTTACAAGCTTCGTCTCTCTTGCATGTTTGATTAGTTCAGACAAGCCAGGAGGAGCGTTTCAGGAAGCACTGCGGAGTTCTGACCCGTTTGCCTTCATTATTTTTACATGTCACGACTCATTTCACAAAAACAAATGAAGAAAAGACAATCACTTCACTTTACAGCAGGCTTTAGCTTCATGCGTGCTGACACGCTGTAGTTCCTATTTGAGAGGGATTTTTCTCTCGATTTCTTTGCTTAATAAAGCAGCACAAAACACGACTTTTACAGCTTCACCCTCAGCTGTCTGTGAGATGATGCTGGAGACATGATTGGTCAAAACGTGAAGTTTCTCATTGTATCAGAGGATGGGGTGGAGTCAGACTGCTGGTCCCACAGATTTATGAAAATAACACTTTAGACATGATTAAAATGTGCTCAAAGTAATGATCATGTTGACAAAATCCCAGAGTTTAGAGGACTGGTTGGTATTTTCACTCCACAGCCTCTCATCTGCAGCTTGATCACTGATAAGAATCACAAGAGTTGTTCGGATGCTGATGCTAAGATCTTTTTCCCACTTATTTGTGGAGACTAGAAACATGCCAAACAAGTTTATTTTTAACAGATGTATTAATCATAATTTGGCATGCTTGGTTCTTTGTTAACTTGTGTCACTGAGATGCAGTTGTTGCATCGCGCTGGTTCTTAGTCTTCGTATGACTACAATAGGATCAAATATAAAGTGATTAGCGAGGGTAAAGGGACATGGACAGTTTTCAGGAATCTTGGGGATGTGTTTTTGAATGACATATCCATAAGAGTTGTTTAGTGATGTTTTGTTTGTTAGAAATTCTGACTTCATTATTCTAGTTTTTCTGCAATCTTACTATTACGAGGTTTAGGTATCCTTTGTTAAACACTAGACCCAGAAAGAAAACAGAAGGAAGAATATAAACTGGAATGCTGTTTGTTCACTGTAATATATGGAAAAAATTGAATAAAAACTTTGATTATAAAAAAATAATAAGATCAAATATAATTGACAGTAGCTGAGCATTTGTCTCATTTCTAAATACTGCCACCAAGTGGCAGCATAGCAGTATTCTGTACAGACCTCTGTGGAGCACGTGCAAGATGATAAAAATGTTTTTCGTTGTGAGCAAACCTTCCCTCTCTTTCAAACTGAAGATAAGGGAACTGGGAACAGATTTCCCTGTCCACATGAGGATGATTTGTGGACACGGACCAAACATTTCCTGAACACGTTCCAAATAACTGCCTGGTTCAGAGCAGGCTCCATGTCTCATTCACAACATGCTGGTTGTTCTTAAATTAGGTGATCATTTTACCTTACCCTCCAGGGATGTTTAGATTAAAAGTGGGCTAATCTGGACCCTACAAGACAGCAAACTGAACTGTTCTCCAATTATTAAATCCTGTCCACCTTCGTCAGAAATTAAAATAAGGGTAGGGTCATCTGGACCCCATAAGAGAGCACAAGTAAGATTAGGAGGATCTTTGATGTTGATGAAATATGACAGAAAATCAGATTAGATCTCATGAGCACTAGACTCATTCAGGTTTTGAACAGTTCGGATATGACATTTGGACGTCAACTTCCGACTTATCCCTCAACCTTAGTTTAGACTAGTTAAAATTGTAAATAAGAGCTTAATATTTTAAATGACATTTTTAAATGATGAAAAGTTTTAGACTAAGGCAGGGGTCTGCAACCTTCAGCCCTTGAAGAGCCATTTAGATCTTCATGTCAAAGTCTCAGCTCAGTCTTTAGAATGAAGACACTGATTTATGTTATTGTTCCCATTTTATATATAAATGAACTTATGCATTGAAAGCCATCAAAATGTCTTTATAACATATGAAATGGTTTATAACTTCTGAGACAAGCCCTTATGACTTCCTTTCAAAATAAGACTTCCTGTGTCACATAGGATCATCTCAATGCTGCAAATAGAGTATGACAGCGAGTAAAAAACAGTTTATTTTTCAGTTTGTGATGCATCTCTGGCAGAAATCCATACATCTAAACATCTTTAGAACAGGCTCATTCAGTGACCCGTAGTATTTTTGAACCATGAGAGGGTGCCGATTAAACCTCCAATTGTTCAAAAGTGGAAAATCTGGCTATTAACCATTGAATATAAATTTTGGTTGTGCTTACCGACCACAGATTGATTTTCTGTGGTACGCAGCAATTACCATTCTGTCAGAATTTTGTTTCTCAACTGTGAACTGCTTTATGGATTATTGAAACATTGGGGGTAGCATCGTCAGGAGCCTCACAGAGTGATATAGTTCTCCTGTTTGAATAAAATAAAGTTTGAGTTTAATTTCTTAGTTTATAGTTCTTCCATTTTAAATATTAACCATTTCTGATTGAGCCAAAATGAAGGGGTTAAACAGCCACAGGTGGCCCTGGTTGCACACCCCTGGACTAAGTAATGTCAAGTCAAAGCTGGCATTTCTGCTTACCAGACCAGCAAAGACTTTAACTCAAATCAAAGCCAAAACTTGCATTACAGAAACACCATGAACCACAGAAAAACAGATGGAAACAAAACCAGGAGACCATTTCCACATAAAATTTAATACAGAAAATGAAGTTGCAGGGAGCCGCAGTCATGTCTGTGCAGTGGTAACTTGAGGATAAAGTTATTCAGACACTCATGCATCTGTTCATACGCACGTTCAAATGTTTGGGATCGTTTCCACATGCTGCTGAAGGTCAACCACTGTAAATGCCAAACATCTGAATCTTCATACTGCAGCCAGTTAAGAAAAATGAAACCTGCCCAGTAAGAGCTTCATTAAAACACCACTGAACATGGGAATGCCACATTAGCAAGTTAAACACAAACGCTTGCAACACCAGAAAAGGCAAATGGACAAAGAGCTTCTCTGAAGCCACTTTTTTAAAAATACCCCAGGTGAGTAGACACAAATTCAACCATAAAAATAGTGAAAAGTTTCCTAATCTAAGACATTTAACACTCAATGCTGACTTCCTCCTGAGATGGCACAATGTTCAGAGCACTTCAGGTTATACAGTCTTCTGCTGGCCCTTCTTCCCGATCAGGGATTTGTGGATATGAGGGATCACACCTGAAAGACAGCTTATGTTCAGAAATGTTCTGTCAGATCTTCCACCACATCAGATCGTCCGGGTTCACTCACCTCCACCAGCAATAGTGGCTTTGATGAGGGAATCTAGCTCCTCGTCTCCTCTGATGGCGAGCTGCAAGTGGCGTGGAGTGATTCTCTTCACTTTCAGATCCTTTGATGCATTCCCTGCCAGCTCCAGAACCTGAGCAGAACCAAAGCCTCAGACACAGCAAGGGACAGCCTGCGTGGAGCAGCAGCCCCGCCGCCTTACCTCTGCAGTCAGGTATTCCAGGATAGCCGCGCTGTACACGGCGGCGGTGGCGCCCACTCTGCCGTGGCTCGTGGTTCGAGACTTCAGGTGTCTGTGGATACGACCCACCGGGAACTGCGGGGGACAAAGAGTGAAGTACACGGTCAGTCGTAACCTTTGCTACGGCCGGCCGTGGCGGAGCCCGCGGCGAATGAATGGAGGACTGCCCGAACCTGGAGTCCTGCTCTCTGAGAGCGGGAAATGGCCTTGGTCTTCGTCTTCCCGGAGTCTTTACCAGCCTTCCCGCCAGCCTGGAAAACACAAAGCCACAAAGTTGACTCCACAGCCAGTAACAGACCTTGGTTTGTTTCGCGGCTCCGCGGGAGAAACATGGTGGTTAGCATGCTAAGCTAACGTTAGCTTCTAAAATATGTCGGCGCTACAGCCTTTAAAGCTCAGGAGCGCGTGCGGACGGACAGAAACCCCGCCGCCTGCTCGTGTTGGTTGTTAAATGGTCGGGAAGTACTCACCATGATGCCAAAGTATCACTTTGATTCGGAAACAAACGTTGAAACGGGTGTAGCTTCGTCCGTCTCGTCCAGCGATGGCCTAAGAAAACACACCCGTTAGCCAGCGGGCTTTTATACATGCTCACCTTTATCCGGGTACCCGCGCTGGGACTTCAGCCAATCAGACGCCACCAACGCGTCTCGGTCAACGAACAAATGCAAGCTGGGAAATGTTGTCACGTTTGGCTTGTGGCTAATGTAGTTTATTGAGATTAACCCTGCTACACCAGAAGGTGGACGGGATCTGAGATGAACTCTGAGCTGCCTTTTGAGGTACAGATGACCTCAAAATAAATACATGAAAATACAAGTCCTGCAAATGGAGAAATGAAAAAAAAAGACCTCTGGTGTATGGGGGTGGTAAAACAAACTAAGACGTTGGCGTCTGATGACAGAGATATACCGTGTGTAAAATTATTAGGCAAGTTGTATTTTTGAGTTGTGACCATTTCATTGGTAAAACTATCGATCTCAGCCTGTAGGCAAGTCATCTACCAGTGTTATGTTTGAAGAAGACTTATTTCAAGTGCAATTAAAGTACAATTATTAAATTACCTTCAATAAGAACGCATTTACCCTGCAACACGTGTCAAAGTCAAGGCCTGGGGGCCGGATCCAGCCCTCCAGGTAATTATATCTGGCCCTTCAGATCATTTTATAGTAAAATTATTACCGGCCCGATGTTATCTTGTAATATCCCAATTGTGACAGAATATATATTTTATGGAGGGTAAAACACTGAAAGTTATATTAGGTTTAGGTTGATTTACTCTGGAATAATATTCCTGTCGGTTTTTATTCATATTTATGTTAAAAAAGTTACATTTTACAAGTTTAAACTATTTCGTTTTTTTATGTATTCACTACATTTCCGTCCTGTTCGGCCTGTCCTATCCTCTTCCTGTTTTGGATTTTGGTGCGATTGAGTTTGACACCTCTGGGGTTCGTTTCAAGAAGCACGTTAAGCAAATTTAGAGTTCAAACCTGAACTCAGAGTCCACAGACTCAAAATTCTCACACTTAAGAGTTTTCGGTCTCAGAACACTTGAAAAGAGTTGATTCAATCAACTCTGAGTTGTTGGAACCAGAATCAGGTGTGAGCGTCGCGACCATAAAAAGCTCTGATCAATGGAGCAAAGACAGCACGATTCACCATGGCAACGGGAACAAACACCTTTACGGCTTTATACTTCACGGTGACAGAAACTGATGTGTTCCTACAAGCATATGCGACTACGAGCACATTTTCATCAAGAAGACCAACACAGCTGCAGCGGTAAAACAGAGAGAAAATATCTGCAGAGTTAATGCGAACGTCTGCATTTGAATCATTTCAATTCAGGAGAAGAACTAAATAATGTCAGGAAGGTCATGTTGGCACTTGTTAAGTAAGGACTGATTCTTGATCTGTCAATAATTTAACCAGTAATCTCTGTAATTTCATGAATGACCGTTTTTCGTAACCCCCCCTTACCACCACCACCACCACATACACATAGACACACCAATATCACTGCACACAAAAAAGGAACTCTGTAGCTGCCCGAAATATGTTAAAATGAGTATTTATTTCATTTTAATTCTCAAGAATTATATAATATTCACTGAAACGTTTTTTTTTTAGCATAACACACTTTCTCTGATGCTGGGACTTGAACATCACCTTTCGCAATGGAAGTCAGGCGCACAAACCATCGTTCTAACATTCAGTTTGCCATCAGCAACACAGTAGATGTTTTGACAGACATCTCCAGTGTTTGAGGTTTAAACATTTCCGCTGTTAAGGCTTTAAAAAGAGGGAAAGAAAACTCAGTTTTATTAATTACCAGGCCCTGGAAAACAGTGTCGCTCAAATAAAAATGAATTGGGAAACTGCAGTCAGTCCACTCGTGTCCTCAAAATACTCTCCAGACGTAAATAACATTCCCTCTGGATTAATCCAGCCTCCTCTCTACATGATCCTCTATGTATGGACATGTCATTTTGGTTTCTGCGTGGTGGCGTATGGCGTATACTTGTATAGCGCTTTCTACCCTCCTTCAAGGGCCCAACGCCCTTCACAGTCACAGACCCATTCACCCATTCACACGCACATTCACATACACATTCACACACTGGTGGTGGCTCCGCTGCCGAACACTGGCGCCAACCTCCCACCAGAGGCAATTTGGGGTTCAGTGTCTTGCCCAAGGACATTTCGACACATGGGCGGGCAAGGCGGAGTCGAACCCGCTCACTTCTGATCAGGAGTCGACCGCCCTACCACTGCACCACGGCCGTGGAAACGTGACGTCTCTAATGTGAATGTTCTCTAAATGTTCATGAGGAACTCATATTTGAACATCTTTCACTTTAAAAAGGGGCGGAGACAAAGAGAACTCTAAGTTTCCTGAAGGAAACCTGCTCCAGACCAGGTTACGTTCACAGACTCAGTTACCATAGTGATTGATTCTGAGTTCAGATTAACCCGCTTCTTGAAACGGGTTTGGTTTGGCCCACTTTCATGGGTTTAAGTTAACTCCGTTTCTAAAATCGAAAACTCAGAGTTTTCCTGAATCAGGAGTTCACAAACTCAGAGTTTCAACAAAACCTGCTTCTTGAAATGGGCCCCAGCCCTACAACATATGGATAAATAAATAAACAAATGTGCTAAACTGCTTAGTGGTGTTGTGGATGTCATGTTGGCTTTTGGCCACAGGAGAGCAGTGTCGGCTGTTTCTATATGCAGCCCATGGTTCCACTCTCCGTCTGCTACTTGTTTCATGTGTCAGCTGTAAAGTGGGCCTGTTCTGTTTTGAATAAACATCGTGAACTTAAAAGGGGCACCATCATTCCTCTGGAATTATCTTCCTATAACAGTCAGCTCTGTTGCTGTCAGTCATCTCAGTGTGTCAGTATGAAGGTTGGTGAGACCTTGGGACCTTTGCCAGAGTTTCAAGCATCTGTCAGTCGTCCAAAGTTTATGATGGTTCCTGCATCCACACTGGGTCCTTTCCTTCAGACTGGCCTCTCCTGGGCTAACACAGCTGAGTGTTGTCCATTGGTTGCAGCAGGTGCTGGTCAGATGTACATCTGTGGGGTTTTAGCTCTTTTCTTGTTCCTGCAAGTCCAAGACTCAGGCTAGATCAGTTAAACAAAACAACAACAACAAAACATAGTTTTTCCTCAAATAAGGCAGCTTGAACTTTCACACCAGTAAATACACTTTTTTTTTACACTTTACTAGTTTTAATATTTATATAAAACGGTTTTGTCCTCAATTTTCACAGCTTGTCTGTTCTTTAGGGGATTTGGGCTCTAAGGATTGATCTAGAAGATAGTTCTCTCATTTGAGTAACTTCTACTTCTCTTACTGGTGGTGGAGACATGTGCTGACTCCACTCACTGGATGTTTTATAAGAAACACCTGTTCATCTGTTTGTTAAAACAAATTTCTAATCAGCCAGTAATACAGTCATGCATTTAGGCATGTAGACATGGTCAACCCAGCATCAGAATGGAGGAGAAAGGTGATTGCAGTGACTCTGAATGTGGTGTGGTTGTTAGACAGGCTGGTAAGGATTTCAGAAACTGTTGATCTACTGGGATTTTCACCCACAACCATCTCTATAGGGTTTACAGAGAAAATATCCAGAGAGCAGCAGTTCTGGGCAGAAATGTCTTGTTGAGGTCAGAGGTCAGTGGAGAGACTCACCCGACCTGGACAATGAAAGATGGAAAAATGTTGTCTGGTCTGACAAGTCTCCATTTCTGATATTTGAATGGTATACTGTCAGAATTTGGCATCATCAACATGGAAACATGGATCCACCCTTCCTTGCATCAACAGTTCAGGGTGGTGGTGGTGGGGTCATGGTGTGGGGAATATCTTCTTGGCACACTTTGGACCCCTGATGACCTTGAACCTGTAAACACTCTTTTAAATTGTATATTAGACATAAAGTCATGGATGGCAGAAAACTTCTTACAGCTCAACCAGGACAAAACAGAAGTCGGTCCTGAAGACAAGAGAGAGAGAGTTTTACCCAAGCTCAATAATTTTAATCCTTCTCAATGTGTGAGAAATTTGGGCCTTCTTTTTGCCTCTGAACTGAATTTTATCCCTCATATTTAAAACGTCATTAAGACTGGATTTTATCATCTTAAAAATATCCCCAGAGTCCGCCCATTCCTCTCTCTTCCAGCACAGAGGTGCTGATGCATGCTTTTATTTTTAGTTGGTTAGATTACTGTAATTCCATGCTCTCTGCTTTACCTAAAAAATCTACAGCTTTTACAGTACTCAGCGGCAGGAGTTCTGACGAGGACCAGGGGGCGGGAACACATTACACCAGTTTTAAAATCGCTGCATTGGCTCCCTGTGAGTTTCAAGATTGATTTTATAGTTCTCTTAATGGTTTATAAATGTTTTCACGGTCTTGGGCCTTCTTATTTACGTGTAAAAGCATGAACCATCGCGGACCCTGAGGTCCTCTGGGACCGACCTTTTAGTTGTTCCTAAGGTGAGGACCAAAACTTGATTCCAGCCTCCTTGTCTACGGGATCCTCTATGAATGGACATGCCATTTTGGTTTCTGCGTGGTGGAAACGTGACGTCTCTAATGTGAATGTTCTCTACATTTTAATTAGGAACTCCTATTTGAACATCCTTCACTTTAAGAAAGGGCAGAGACCTTCGTTCCAACATTACGGTCCTCGCCTCTGGGACAGGAGAGTCTCAGGGCCGCAGAGACCATAGAGGCTTTTAAGAAGAGGCTCAAGATCCACTTTTTTAATCTGGCTTTTACGCGACTTTTCTAGCTATTGAATTTTATCTTTTATTTATCTTTTTATTTATTTTTTTTAACCTCTATATGAATCCTTTTTTATGTTAATTTATAAACTCATGTATAATTTTAATCTAC
>NC_050529.1:24809434-24818188 GCF_002922805.2 Oryzias melastigma
CCGTGGTCAGGCTGGGCCTTGATTAAGTGGATCCTCGTAATATCGTTTCTACACAGTAGTACCAAACCAGATTATTTCCTTGGATCTGCAGTTTTTGCTCTTTGTTCAGTTTTGTTGACAAGGGTCCTATTGGGGGAACTTGGGGGGTGGGGGGAAGAACTGGGGGAGAGAGGGATGTTAATTTTGTGTGTCTTTGTGAATTTGTTTTTGAAATTCGTTGTTCACAAATGAATGAAGTTTGTGTTTGAGTTAGTACTGATCATGGTTCCAACCCCACAGTCTACCTGAGTATTGTTCTGACCATGTCCATCTATTTATGACCACAGAGTACCATCTTCTGATGCTACTTCCAGCAGGATAAGACTCCATGTCATAAAACTGGAATCATCTCAGACTGGTTTCTAGAACATGACAATGAGTTCACTGGACTCCAATGACCTCCACAGTCACCAGAACCCAATAGAACCTTGGGGATATGGTGTACCATCTTTACTTTTCCAATTCTCCTGGTCCGAGTCATCCTGGTGCACTGGATAGCTTTGCTCCTCCCTTCTCTCCCACATGTATAGCTCTCAGACTTTGTTAGACACACCTGACACATATGGGAGGACGGTGTTGTTTTCTCTGTTGCTCCCCTTCCTTCCTGGCCTCAGTACTGCTAACGACTCTATTCTCGTCTCTCACCAAAGTCCAGCTGGGATTTCTGTAGGTACTGAGGCTATGTAAACGTGGGTCTTCTCTTTGTTAGCTCGTTCAGAAGTCACAGGCATTGTTTCTGCTATGCTGTTATCTAATTACTCCCAGCTCATTCTCAGGTGGGTGGTGGGAATCAAGCATGAAAATGTGATGAGTGTGGGAGACTTCATCTTCACCTTTGTGATGAGAGTTCTGTTTTCTTTGGTTCTTGGTGTCTTCACAGATGGACGGCTAAATATCTTCTAGAAAAACTAAAAAAGTCAATTTAGTCCACTCAGTTATGCCATAGCACCATCCATCAATCAACCATCCATCCATCCATCCATCCATCCATCCATCTTCTTCCGCTTGCCTGGGACCGGGTCATGTGGGCAGCAATCTAAGCATAGATTCCCAGACTTCCATCTCCCCGGCCACTTCCTCCAGCTCCTCTGGGGGGACCCCGAGGCGTTCCCAGGCCAGATGAAGGCGAAGGGACACAACCCTCTCGTCCACCAGTGTGAACTCCAACACTTGGCGGCTGAGCTGGGGACTCACGGGTAAGCCCACCCCAGCCCGCCGCCTCTCACCATGGGCAATTCCAGAATGGTAGAGAGTCCAACCTCTGGAGGGACTGAGTTTCAGAGCCCAGGCTGTGCGTGGAGGTGAACCCAAATATATCAATAATAATATATCTAGAATTGCGTTGACCGTGTTAACAATTAAAAATTAAATCAAAGAACAGTAAATCAAAGAACGCAAGCACTGGAGCTCAGGTGTTAAAGAGTTAAAAAGCATCTTCTGATCATTCCGTTGTTCCATCCTAGAATGGGTTCAGTGAATTTTAACATAAATCTTCAGCTTTCTCCAGTCAGGCTGTGTGTGCCAGTCTGCCTGTCTGAGACAACACACACAGCTGCTGGTGGGCTGGTCACGTCTAAATCACATACCTTTCATTCTTAGGCGCACTCCCCTTTCAGCAGTCAGTCACCCACTCTCTCCTCTGACCTCCACAGCATTCATTCATTTCACCGTCACTTTTAAGTCCATTTCTGAAACGCTGGAGGTCCTTGTCTCTTGGTCTTCCCTCACTAGTGTTCTGCTTGAAGCTGCTTCAATTTCAATGTTGCCATCTTCAATTATAAGGGACTGTAGGGGATTACAGTGGAACAGGAAGCAAATGTGTGGACTTCATCTGTTTGTGCAGTGTATTCCCTGCTCTGTTTTTCTCTTTTTTGTTCGAGGAATGTTACAGATAGTTCATATTTGATGCAGTTCAGTTGAGTTCTTAAACTTAATTTCATTGATCTGTTTTCATGTCTCTTTCAGGGAAATTGGATTTCCAGCAGCTCAAACAGACAGTAGAGAAGGCACACATTTGTTCTTTACCTGTCTGGGTTCTTAACTGTTCCATGCCAATTGACTCATTCAAAACACAGAAGCATAGTCTCATTTTGCTCTATTCAAATAGTTGCAGGTAGGGGTGGGCGATATGACGATATAAAACCGTCTTACGATCTCCAAAGCTGATGATCTGTCATTTTTGAGAGATCCTTTTATCACGATCTACTACGAAAAGCTGCAAGAGCGAGAAGGCAAAAGCTTGTTGACTGCCTGTGACTTTAAATCCGAGCTGCTCCTCCTCCTCCCCCTCCCCGGTGTGTTTTCTTGTAATCAATGACATATATTACTAGATTGGAAGTCACGTGACATACGGCGTGACAAACATGCACCATCATTATGGATCGAGTAATGAATGCCGAAGGTCCAAATAAGTAACAAAAAGAGACGCAGTGTTTTACAATCGACTTCAAAAACCTTGACAACAAAATAATCAGATGGAGAGGAATCATCACAGGACAGGAATCACATTTTAATAGAGAGAAATCAGGCTGGGAACCGTGGACTGTGTGCTAAAGTGGGTGCTAGCAACGCATGAGAGACATGCTGCTAGTTTGGTTCTTCGATGTATGTTTTTATTAATGTTTCGTGTTTTTAAACATAGCTGATGTTAATCACACATATTTACGTTCAACCTGCACAAACACTGAAATTCATGTTGGAAACACGTAAAATGCACATCAAGATGCACGTTGCTGCATTGTTTTGCTAGCTCGTGGCTAGCTACTTTAAGAGACTAAATCTTGTTGTCGGTCGCACTTTTTTTGTCTTTTTAAGAAGTGTAAGTGAGTTTGAATTTATTAATCCGTGGCGTCACTGTTGAGCTTTTTTCTTGGTCGTACGGACTGGAGAAAGCCCAGCTAGAATATACAGCGCTAATGCTAACGCTAGCTTTCTGCTCAGTGACATTAACACAGCAGAGAGCAGATGTAAGTGAAGGAGCTGTGGATGTAAACTTTAACCTGCCACAACATTTACTGTTATTATCTCTGTGTTTTGAATCTTAACAGTTTGGCAGATGTATTTGATGTTATCATCCAAGTTTAAAAATGTTTTTGTATCAGTTAAAGATGCTAGCTGGAGCCTTTTTCTCAAAGTACAATGAAATCCTTTATTTGAAGGTAAATTCTGAAGCAATTGAGATTTATTTACCATGTATGTAATCCAAAAATAATAAAAGCTTCAGTTTCATTTGAAAATGTATTAAATTGTGTTTTTATAAATATTATTATTATTCTTAAGCATTTTGTGATGTTTTTAATAGAGAAAGGACTTAACTAAACTTTATCAGTCATTCATGCTATAAACTTCATCAATCTCCCTCATTTCTGGTCTTGGGTGACAATCATTTACAAGCTCTGTTTTATGGATTTTAGCACAGAGGCAAAATTAAAACTCACTGATATTTAGAAGCTGTTCATTTGACAGCAATGCATTATCTGTAGCAGTAGAAGGTGCAATTCTTGCACTATTTACAGATTAATCTTAATAAATAATAACTATTTAAATATATCACAAGACAGATAATTTTCTAAGCTTTAATTCGAGCCATATTTTGTAAAAATCGCTTAAGAAATGAGGGAGCTAGCCCGATTTTTGAAACAGCATCTGCTGCCATGAACCAATGCATAGCAATGGCACCTGTGTCTATGTCTATAGGAGCGAATAGGCAAAGGCCAATCCAGTAATATATATCAATGCTTGTAATACATTGGAAATTAAAATTTGAATAAATATAAATATTTGTTCAAAATGCGTTTACTTCTTTCAACTAAAATCATTAGAATTCCAATTTTGTCCATTTGAATTTATTTTAAAGAAATTGTGATAAAATCGAAATCGTGAAATAAAATTGAAAAAATCGTGATTTTCTTTTTTTTGCCATATCGCCCAGCCCTAGTTGCAGGTTTGGTACTGCTGTAGATGTCTTCGTGCTGGAATATGATGCAGACGGATAGGGGGGTGGGGGGTGTTACAGGAAGGGGAGACGGACAGAGAGCGTGAGAAAGTCAGTCCCTAATCTGTGAGGACTCACAGGGACTCAAAATTAGAAAGAAATGCTGGGAAAATAGGACACAAAGCTTCTGATACGAGACTTGTGTTTTCTTTCTTTGATAACTAAACTTAACGCTGTAGAGACTCAATTTTCCAGTTAGAGAAACATTCATTGTGATTTTTTTATTTTTTAGGTGCTTTTTTTCTCAAGTTTGTTTATATGGGTTGTGCTGCAAAGAGCAACTACGTAACAGGTGGTTTAAATAATTTTAGAGAGGCTCTGAAGATCTTTATTCTAAGAAATTCGTTGTTCACTTCAGCTCACGTGTCAAAGTCAAGGCCCAGGGGCCAGATCCGGCCCTCCAGATCATTTAATTCTATTGTCATTAATGACCCGATGTTATCTTGCACTTATTTCTAACTTGTATAATTATGACAAAATATATTTTATGGAGAGTAAAATATTGAAAGTTATTAAAGGTTTAAGTTGATTTATTCTGGAATAATATTCCTGCCTTTTTATTATTCATAGTTAAGTCATTATCGACAGTTTCAGAGTTTTAAAAATGGCCATTCTGTTTGCTTTTAGGACTATTTTGGCATTTACTAAGATTTTTTAGGCTATTTTAACTAATATTTAAGCTACTTGCTAGTTGTTTAGGTTAATTCTGTTTTTTTAAATTACGTTTTTAAAGCTGTTTTGGAGCTACACTGATATTTACAAGCAAGCTATTTTTACTAATTAAATTTTTAATTTTTTTTTTTTTTAGGCTGTTTTGGAGTTAGGCTTATATTTACACGGTAGGTGTTTTGCCTAATTTAGTTTTTTTCCACTTTTTTTTAGCTAATTTGGCATTTAACTAATATTTTAGTCAGCTATCAGCTCCAGCATCTTCAGTGGTCAAATTCAGCTTACAGCATTCACACCAGCATTGCCACAGGTAATGCTATATAATCTAGTTTATTATTATGTTAAAAAGTTTTACCGTTTTCAATAAATGTTTCTCCTGTTCGGCCCGTGACCTGAGGTATGTTTTGGATTTTGGCCTCCTGTCCGATTGAGTTTGGCATCCTTGCTTTAGCTTTTTGATCCAAATGTCTTCACCAGAGTTGATTCCTTTAACACACTGACTCCTGTTTTTTTATAATTGTGCTATACTTGTTTCAGGTATTTTTGTTTCCTTATTTAGGACATATTTTAAGGCTTCTTGAAACTTTAACATGTTTTCCAATTTACGGCATGCATCTCTTTCATGAGATTTCTGGATTGTTGGGACATCTGACTCTGGAACAGCTGACTCTCCAGCTTAAAGCCCTTTCTGTGTTTTACCATCCTCTCCACTGTAAGTTGAGAGACTCCCTGTTGTTTGTACAATTTGAATAAATGACTGCAAGATTTCTTAGTGCAATGCAAACAACTCACTTTGCTGTTTTTTCACGAATTTGTCCAGAACAAAGATGGTAACAATAAACTTAATGAATAAAGACATAGTTAAACTTCTAGAATACCTTTGCTCAATTTAAAAAATATCTTTGAAAACAAAGCACCTGAATGAACATCTTGCTGTAGACCCAATCCTACCATCTATCTATGCATTGTTAGATATATGGGGTAGGTCAGGGGGCATTATTATTTCAGGGTTTGACTGGTTAACCAGTGGCTTTGAATGGGTTTTGGTCTCACTCGGAGCAGCCCTGCTTGCAGCTGGACTTTCTGCCCGACACTTGACAGATGGTCCAAGGAGGGAGGCAGAAACAAGAGCCGTAAAGAAGAGGAGGACGAAGGGTGGAGGGGAAAAACACAAATGCAAATTTGTGAATACACGCACATGTGCCCAAGTCATTCATTGTATGGACGCAAATGCAGTATACACATTATGGGTGATTATACTGGTTCCAACATCTGCTCTGCATTCAGCAATATCTTAACCCCACAGAGGACACATCCTGAGGGCTGAGCATCTTCACTTTTACATGAACTTGGAATTTGCATTTAGAGTCGAGGTTGGAATTATTTTTAGTGACAATTCTCAGAGGCTTTAATCCACACAATCTTACTGATGAGTTCTCCAAAAGAAAAATGAATCCATCCATCCATTGAATCTACTCCAGGAAAAGTCTCAGTCTGAGTATGTGTTGGTGCAGATATTGTGTGTACTAAGTGTATTAATCTACTGATGCTGAAAGGATGAATAAGGGCAGTAAACCTCATGGGAGCCATGAGGAGACAATGCGGGCCTACTGACGCTGCATTTGCACCCATAAAGATGTGTTTGGCACCACTGTAAACAAAGAAAAAAACACCACACAATCCCCAGACCTAGTTTGGGGCAACTTGATCTGATGGAAAGAAGAAAAAAGGTCACTGGCCTCCCGTAAAAAGGAGGATTATTATGAGGAACTCGCTGCTACGGACAACTAATATTTCAGTTCATTAAAGTCAAAGTGTACCAGCTAAAAATCGGCATAATTTGTTTTCCCTTTTGGCATAAGCTCAAGCTCCGCCCCTTCATTGGCCCACGCCCACTGCTCCTCGCACCCTGCGCAGGCAGCACCCTCTGATGGTAAAACTGAATGAGATTCAAGCAACTTCCGGTTTTACCCACTAAAGTAAAGTTCATTTTGGAGTACTCCTGACAATGAAAAATGAATATATGTGTGTGTTAAATTCCTATTTACCATTGTAATATTGTATATTCGTGCTGGTGTGTTTTTCTAGTCACAGAATTATTTTAGACAAACTGATGGTGCTCCATCGAAGATAAGGTTTAATGCTGTTAGAACAACCTGGCTGATGAAAATGTTACCTGTGTGTGAAGAATGAAGACAAAATCTGAGTCCAGATGTAAGGAGCTATTTTGACGGCAATATTATTTGAAACCCAAATCAAACATTTTGAAAAAAATATTAGTGTTTGGCCAAAAAAAAATTTCATTCATCTTCTTGTCCGCTTCATCCCTTTCGGGGTCGCGGGGGTGCCGGAGCCCATCCCGCCTATTCTAAAATAAGCTGAATTATTTTCAGCTTAAAATGTTTTGTTTTTTGGGTTAAGAACTCAAAATTTCAATTTCAAAACTTTTTTTTCAGTTTAAAATCTTTTTTCATTTTTGAATCTGAAATTTTAGGTTTTAAAAATGTTGGTCCCATTGTGGCGGGGCTAACAGGCGGACAAATCAAAATCAATGAGGGTGTTAACTTCAGTCCTGGTGCGTTCACTGACTCTGAGAACTCTGATAATTACAGTCAGAAAATGTCTGTTTAGTCTGTACCATCATAGTATGAAGTTGAACTAAAACGGGTGTAAAAAGCAGAGTTTTGTGGCGTGCTAACCGATCGTCCAAAACACTGTTTTGAAGTTACTGCCCTCACTGATTTTGATTGGTCCTTCATGTTAGCCCCACCACACCGTGCCACAATGGGGCCAAAAGTTTTGAAACTCAGATTTTCAGATTTGAAAATGAAAATAAATAAATAAATAAATAAAACCAGAAGTTTTGAGTTTTGAAACCTATAAAACAGAACATTTGAAGCTGAAAATAATTACATTTATTTTAGAATAGCAAAAAGTTATGGACATTTTCCTTTTTTTTGCCAAACACCAATGTTTTTTTCCAAAATGTTTGATTTGGGTTTCAAATATTTATGGCTCCGATTTGGCTCCATACAGATGAGTCATTTAAAAAACTTTTTGAAGCAGCAGCAGAAGGATGAAGAATAGAATCGTTATACCTGAAGGAAATTCAAGAGTGGTCAGCTGCTTGCATCATAACCACACTAGCACATAAAAACCAATTCAAAGATTAAAATCTATTAATTAAAATAAAATAATAAAAATATGAAAGTGAAAACCCAATGAGGTTTTGTTTTGACTGTTTTCCGGATTTGAAACCCTCCTGGATGGAAGAGTCTTCAGAGAAGTCTGCGCCGTCTTCACGCTTTTATTTTGAAAGGGCAGAAGAGTCGCGGGCACGTGGCGCGTTCTCCAGCTTGACGTGACTTCCTGGAAGATTGACAGCTCGCGCTTGCTCGGACCCTCGAGCTCCCGTTGTGTGAGCGAAGACTCCCTTTCGCGTCGGGACCTGCTTCTCCGTGGATTTATTTCTACTTTCGGACGGAAGTTTCCTGGAGGAGACGCCCCGGTTGAAGAGCTCCCGTCCCCGGGTTATGTGAGCGGAGCGGCGGACTCAGAAAGTCGGAAAGCAGCGGTAGACCCGTGTGTTTGATGGCTGCTGGGGATGGAGCCCAGCTGCCGGCCACCGTAGCGGCCAGTCGGAGCGTGGAGAAGGCTCTGGAGGAGGCTGCCGCCAGCGGCGCCCTCAACTTATCCAACCGAAAACTCAAGGAGTTTCCCCGGACCGCCAGGGACTATGACCTGTCCGACATCACCCACGCAGGTGAGTCCTCTCCCCTCCGCGGGTTCGTGTAGCAGGGCGGGACGGAGCGAGCAGCGCCTTTTGTGCTCGCGCCACCTGCGTGTGCGCTAACGGGGAGGCACATCCTTCCTGTCGCCTCGTGTTGCGTAAACTCCTTCACTTCGCTCCGGACTGGGGCGCTGCCTGCGCCTCCAGAGCGGGACTCTGGAGCCATTTCACCCCAAATAGTCCAGAGATTCACGTAGGAAACGGATCTCCCGCGGTGTGTTATGGAACTTTGAAAGCGTTTTAAAGTGCTGTTTTGGTTGTC
>NC_050529.1:24818199-24894832 GCF_002922805.2 Oryzias melastigma
AAGTTGAAGCGCCGTCGTGTTTCCATGACGTTAGTGTTTGGATCGTTCATCAAGGATCAGCTGAGCTCCGGTGAAGTAACTTTCCACGGAGGAGCAGCAGATCTCAGTTCCTCTTCCTGCTGGACGGGAGCGTCGGAGTTCCGCGCTGCGTCTGTCTGTCATTTGGACTCTTTTTCATGAAACTGTGGAGCTGTTTGTGTCTGTCTGTGGCCTCCAGCTGCAAAGCAGTTTCTTCAAGCTCATCTTTGCTGCTGGGGTCCGGTTTGGGGGCGGGGCGTCCCCCTCTGGGCGTGTCTCCGTGGAGACCCACGTTGCAGGCTGAGTGCAGTCATGATGGAGAATAATGCGGAAGAAGATGGAGAGAACAAGAAATGTGGGAGTGAAATCACAGAAGCCTGTGGATCAGTCTCACATGTGTCAAAGCCAAGGCCCGGGGGCCGGATCCGGCCCTCCAGATCATTTTATTTTATTGTTATTAATGTTATCTTGCGCTTATTTCTAACTTGTATAATTTTGACAAAATATATTTTTATGGAGAGTAAAATATTGAAAGTTATTTAGCTGATTTAATCTGGAATAATACCTTTTTATTATTCATGATTATGTTAAGAAGTTAGTTTTTAAGTTCTAAAAATGTAGTTTTAGAGTTTTCAATAAATGTTCATCCTGTTCGGCACACAACCTCAGGTGTGTTTTTGAATTTTGGCCTCTTGTGCGGCTGAATTTAACACCCCTGCTATAGACAGTATTTGTAGCTGTGAGTGGATTGTTGACATTAATTGTAATCAATTAATTGTCATGAAAAGGTGTTTTAACATGTTCTTTAGCATTTTCCTTATGATAGAGGCTGTGCATGTAAATAGAATTGAGATTCAAATGTTTTTTTTTTTTTAGTATTTCTCTATTCAAATCATAGTGAATCAGGAGCAGACAAAAAAGTTGTTTGAAAAATCTTGTAGCAGAAACAGAACATATGCTTGGTGAGCCACTGCTCTGCTCCAGTCTGATGTATCCACGTACAGACACATAGATCCATGAACGTCTTTGTTTTCCTGGTCTGAGCTGGAATCTGGATCTAAACTGTTCGGCTGGATAGATCTGATATTGATCAACATTTTTGTTACACCAATAATGTCAGGTTGGGCTTGTGAGGAGCTTTAAGCTAGCCGTAGAGAGTGTAACAAATGCAGCCACAACTCAGAGGTACATTTCTAATGAACTGCTGCTCTACAGAAACTATGTTCTAGAAACATTGTTTTTTAGATTGGGACTAAAAATGGCAGAATCATAATTAAAATTAAAGATTAATCAGAGTAGGACTTTGAAACTCTTTCATACATACACATTTGTTCTATGTCGGCTTTTAATGCAGTAGAATTTTTACTCATCAAAGCTGTAATAATATGTTTTACTTTACATAAAAGTCTTAATATATTATCTCTTCAAAGTGATGTGATTATTATTTGAGTTGTGAAGTTAAAGAAGACCAAGTGATCATGAGGTAAAAGATCTAGTTTGTTTAGAAAGTTAGGATGTAAATAAATGAAAACCATAACATTGTCACTTTCCTTAAAAGAAAATAAAAGCTATTTTTGTAATTCAATCAAAGGAAAAAAATCAACATAATCAACAATAACTTTTGTCTTCATGGTCCACATTGCACTTTTCCTGAATTTGATATCAAATGAACCTTTAATGTTAAATGCCATCAGAGAAAACTGCTATTTATATTGATATTATACTTGTATGTCAAACACATCCTCCCCTGAGAACTGAATCCGTGTCTGTAAGTACATCCTGTGTTCGTGTCGGGGGTCTTCCTGCTTCAAAGCCTGAAGATCCTGGCTCCAGGGGTGGTGTGTGTCAAACTGGTCTTTACTCAGCTGCTGTTTAAACTTGAAAACACACTGCTATCATTGACCTTGTGACTTAGCATTACATTATCTTAGCTGTTGAGGAGACGGATAGCAGTGTCAATGTGCTGAAGATCACTACAGGAACGTGTGCTTCACTAAATGTTTGAGTCCAACTCAGATCATCTTTTGATCTATTGCCAAAGCGTTCAGTGGTCTTTTAATTATGACTGTTTTTACCCAAATCCAACAAGCTGTGTGGTTTTCTAGGACATAGTTTCTGCAGAGCAGCAGGACATCATTAGAAATTCCCATCTGAGTTATGGACGGGACTCTTGGTTTGGGGTAAACCTGTCCCCACTTCTCATTTTCCTTTTGTTTGTACTCTCTCTCAGAAATGCAATTTTAATCTTAATTTTCTTTATCTATGTCTTTCATCATCGTTAAAAAGCCCCAAAACACCATTTTCACTGCAGTGGATCTTTACAGGGGCCATACTGTGCTTTTCTTTAGTCTTTCAGAGTAAACTTTATCATGTTTATGATCATATTTTACTTCTGGAACACTAAAAAACACATTATTTATGAAATATTAGTTATTCTTGCGAACTCTTTTCAAATCTAAAAGTAAAACAAATCGATCTCTGAGGCTCCACCTTTCGCTCTTTGACCTAGAGCCGGCCTCGTCAGCGTGTCACCCATAAAAAAACATCAGATTTTTCAAAATATTGATGTACTGTACTGTAGAGCCTGGGCGTTCATCCCACAAATTTGGCACAGACAGAATGATGATGGTTAATGGGTTCATTTTGCTGTGAAATTCCATAAAAAATGCAGACAACAGCAGATAAACATTTCAGGATTTATTATTGATTTATTATTTATTATTGAAATGATGAGAATATTGCTCTGATTAGCACTGGAAGTGGACATTTTTCTCTTTGAAGCTTCAAAATCTTTTTCGCTTTAATGCGGATCATTTTCCTGGAGACATACCCTCCTGTCTGTGCTCCATAATCCATGGTCAAACCATGAAAGTTTTCCACCACCAAGTAGTCTCCTCCCTTTCTGCAGCTGTCTTCCTAATATCCTCGTCCGCTTGCTCCATTCTCGGATACGTTCAGGA
This sequence comes from Oryzias melastigma, assembly GCF_002922805.2. Lineage (NCBI taxonomy): Eukaryota > Metazoa > Chordata > Actinopteri > Beloniformes > Adrianichthyidae > Oryzias > Oryzias melastigma. The sequence goes on from NC_050529.1 coordinate 24,821,178, forward strand.
TTCATCCAAACATGCCGTGCAGATTCCTCACCATTGCTATCCCGGCTCACAACACAAACAGTGGTGTCTGCATGACTGTGCACGAGCCGGGGGTGGGGGCTCTCAAAGCTAGCTGATCACAGTTAGCTTTGCGGAGGAAGTGTTTGTGTTAGCCTGGGGGCGGAGCAGACTCTTCCTGGAGGGGTGGTTCTCAACTTGTGATGTCAGCATGTGAGAAGCCGCTCGTTTTCGTGGGTATGGGAGGGGCTGGTAGTGAGAGAGCAGGTTATTAGAGAATTACTCAGAAATGTGTGAACAGATCAAAATACCGATTTGGGAATCTTTATAGAGAGGATTGAACAGTATAATGCACTTAAAAGATCAAAAGTTTGTTTTTCGTGGTATGGACCCTTTAGTCACATTTTTGTACACTGAGCAGATGGGCTAAACTCTTTTATTTGTTGTATTTATTTATTTTTTACAAAGCATTTTGAGTGAATATATCTGAACCTCTTTTCCTGACATGAGTCAGACTTGATGTGTTGTTTGAAGAAAACTGTTTGAGGCGCGTCCTCCTGATACCATAAGATCTCTGATTGTTGGCTGAAGTCTCCCTCACAAATAAAAAGTAACTTGGATTTAATGATGAAATTCATCATTTTACAATTAACATAAAATCTGATGGTCAGAACTTTCAAAAGTATCCTCAAATCTTTTAAACTAGTTTAAAATACACATTTGAAACACTTCAACACATTACACTAATCAAATCAGAGCCAGTCCAGCTTTTTATAGTCGGCCTAACCTAACCAGCTTGTGTTAATCCTGTTTAAGCTCAATCAGACACAAACCTGACCATGTTAGAGATCTGTTTACAAGTTCCTCTGAGTTTAGACCTTAGTTCCTGTCGAGCAAATTCAGGTCAGGAGAAAGTCTTATTCCTATTAAAGGCTCCAGTATTGAAGTGTCGGCATCGTCTTCATCAGAAACGACCCAAAGGACTGTGACTGAAGCAGACACCTGTGTGTGATTCATGCGGTGTTCATCCAGCGTCCGATGGCGCTCTGCTGGGAGGATCAGGCTTCACCTGAACTGTTCAATCCATGAGTCAGTGCATACAGACGTCTTTGTGGTCTGCTGTAGTCTCCCAGTAATAAGGGAGTCTGGGATTCACCTGCCAGTTATTCCCACAGACATGAGCTCTGCTGTCTGTCCTACACCGCCAGCGCTCTCAGGTGACTCACCTGTCAGGTGACGACAGGGCTGCAGCTGAGAGGCTCAAGAGCTGACGTCACCACATGTTCATTCTGCTCTTCAGAAAGGACAGAGTTTGATCAGAAAAACCTTACAGTGTTTAGGCTAACACGGGAAAGATGATCGTTTTTCCTTATCCCCTCCTTTGTTTTGTCCAGAAGTTCTTTGTATATCACATGAACTGTATTTAAAACTGTGTAGACACATTTTTATTGATGACTAGGATAAAAAAAGTTCAGCACACTGTCTTGTGGGGTCCAGATGACCAAGGAGAGCGGAAGGGTTACATATATTCACGGGCTATGTTTTAATTTATTATAGTAATTTTCAAAAAATTTAGGGTATACCTAATATTTTAGCAACATGCTAGCGTTTTTGGCTAATTTCTTATCTACTGGTGTTTTTAAAGCCAAATTTAGTTTAGCTTCTATTTTAGCAACAAGCTAATATTTTTGACTAATTTAGTTTACTAATACATTTTATGCTATTTTGGAGTTTAGCTAGTATCTAAGCAACGAGCTAGCTTTTTTGGCTAATGTAATGGCATGAATTAGGAATTTTTAAGCAATTTTACTACAAAATGTTAAGAAATTTAGGTCGACTTCAACGCTCTCATAGTTCTTTAACAACATTTCCAGTCTTTTAGCAAATGTAACATTTTGCAAACAGCTTTTCCATTTTCATTAAATCCCTGCAGCAATTAAAGTCAATAGCGTAGCCATTTTCAGCAAAAAGCTTCAGCAACTACTTTCTAATTTAATAAAGCATTATCTTCATCGTCTTTATTTTTAGTTACTTTAAAGCTAATGATGTGTTTTACATCCACTTTACACATGACTCGATTAGTCGACAAATCTGAAAAAACAATCGATGATTAGTCAACTTTAAAATAATGGTTTGTGGCAGCACTATTGATGACACAATGATGTGGCTTTTGCCCCAATATCTTTTACAAGTTTTGTATTTTCTGTTGGATAAAAAGATCAGAAAAGTCCCTAAAATGTCATCCGTCTGGCCTGTTATTCTCCTAGCTGTTCCCTTCTCATCAACAGCAGCACCGGTCCATAAACGCTACATTCCTAAGCCTTCATTTGTCATCCTTTTAACTTTCATTGACTGGAATCAAAGTGTACCCTTGGCTGTTTGTCTCCTCCTGTAGTGCCTGTGGTCGGGGGTTCAAATCCCACTGGGAAAGCCTCAGAGAGGCTCTGTGCTGAAGCAGCTTTTCTCTGGAGGACACTTTGGAATTTCAGCAGCAGGTTGAACTACAGATGACTGCTGATTACAGAGCAACTCCTCACTCCATATGATGAAAACATCTTTGAATTTTCCTTCAGTATCTCCTTAAGCTTTTTGTCTTTACTGCTAAAGTTTGCCTGACACTTGTGTAGGTGTTAGTGTTTGGATTTAACAAAGTTTTCAGAAACTGAAATAACATTGAGTCAAGAATGGAACTGCTTCACTGCCACCAGATATGTTATCAATAAGACGGGTATCATTATGAAATCTTGTTTTTGATGCTTTGGCTGCATTTCCTGGATTTTTCTGATCATAAGGTTTTGTTAAAATCCTTAAATTTTCCCAACAATTGATAGTATGCCTTATGGTCTGAACTTGTTTACTTGTTCAGTTGGACAAAGAGGAGTTTTTGCCTGTTGAAGAGAGTTCAGAGGGATAAGTAGAGTATTTGAAAAAGCATTGTTTTTCTCCTTTCATGAGCTCTAACCACATGCTGCTGATCTTAGCGGTGATTAATAATGAGGAGAAGGCGCCCCTGACCTTACAGCTCTTCTTCCCCGTGGGGAGGGAGTCCACAACATCTGAGCTGGGTGAACTGCAACCACCGAGAAGAAGCATGGAGAGAAAATAGACTCACTCAGACATGCATAAATATAAAAATGACAAGATTAAAAAATACAAAATAACATTTACACATGCACAAATTAAAATGACAAAAGCTTGAAACTAATTACACACACAGATCTTAATGCATAAATCCTTTGTTACAAAACAACAGTTATGGACAAATCTGGGGTGAGATTCCCGGGCGATGGCGTGGCTCTCATCTGGGCAGCGGCGTGGGTCTCGTGTGGTTGAGGCATTGGATCTGGACCTGGAGCCTCTTGGGATGAAGCAGGTCCCTGCCTGGGGCTCCTGCTCTGCTCGCTCTCTGTTCCTGCTGGTCCTCAGCCTGGGGACCATTCCTCCATCTCATTCTGGGGGTCTGGGGTTTGTGTTCCGGGGCCTTTGTCTATTAGGGGGGTTCTTGTGTGCCTGCATTGCCTGCCGTGGGCTCTGGTGTGGGGTGCCGGACCTCCTGGCTTTGCTGGAGCATTCAATGTACTTTTCAGAAGCAGAAATTCTTTCAAACCACCTGCCTGCTAACTTTTGCACAAATATTGGTCATGTTTTAACACCCCTCTCCCGGAATGCTAGATACGTTTAAACCAGGGGTCCCCAAACCTTTTCTTGTGAGGGCCACATAACTTTTTTCTTGACTGATGTGGGGCCGGCGTCAGTTTGTAGTCTAACAGAAAAAGTCTCTTCTGAGGGCAGTTCTGTCTGTGATTGATGCTAGCAGTTTTTTTTGTTACCTGGAGGATGTTTCTCCCAACTACGATTGTGAAAGTAGAAGAGTTACTCAGCTGAAATCTGTGTTCATATGCTGGACGGGACAAGGCACAGCTGCTCAGCTGAAGAAGTGTTGAACTCTCCTGAAAGGAAGCTTTCCGTATATACCATGACTCACTGAGAACTTTGGCTTATTGTTATGGTGCAGGAGGACAGCAGAAGCATCGCTTGTTTTTTCACGATTCTTTGATGGATCAAATATAAACCTTAAGTTGAGTTCCTGGACACCCCCCACCCCTCTTTCAGCAGTCTGCCCTCTTTCCTTGGCTCTCCTGGGAGGAGAACATAAAGATCATTTTTGGGAAAGTCTTTTCTGGTCCAACAACAGAAGTTTGGCTGGGGGGGCAGTGTATCACAGCCGTGTTTAATCTCAGCACCAGCCCTCCCTACATCCTCTGGGGAAGGTCAGAGGTTCACTAGAAGAAAATGTCTCCTCCCCAGAGTTTCCTGCAGCTCAGACTGCAGGAGAACAAAGCTGAGCTGTGGAGGGTGTGTGCACCTTGCAGCCCACAGGGCAGGCCTGTGGTTGACAGTGGTGTTTGATGAAGGTAAGCAGCCTGCCCCCCCCGGGCCAGCTCCTTTTATTACCGGCCCTCTGTTGACTTTGAAGGGCTAATGTGGCTGATCTGTTTTCTAAGGTGTGTTGGCCTCAGATAACTTTCAGGCTTAGTTCTGCATTTGAGTTGATGCCAAACTAAAACTGAACAAATGAAGAATTCTAAACATGTCTTTGCTCTCAGGATTGCTGCTTGATGACAAGCGTCAGAAAAAAGCAAAAGAATCTGGCAACAGAGAAAAATATGGCATCTGAAAATTAATAGCCAGAAGTCCCTCCCCCTGCTGGAGCTGGCCTCAAAAAAAACATCATGTGCCCCCGAAATCATTGGCTGGAAGTCCTTGACCAGAACCCCATGTTTTAAGCTATCCACCATGTTTTCAGTTTCTTCTCTCCTTTTTAACCCATTTCACTGGCTTTGATCAGCTGATTCACAGAGAAAAAAAACTAAATTTCTCTATCTTTTTCTCCTGACTTAAACAGGTGTAATTATACAAATGTGAACACTTATTAATATTGACTTGAAAGAAATAAAACAATGAATGTTCTCTGTCCATTTGAAGCTCATCTTCACACTAAACTGGTAGACAGTTACAGTTTATTCACATTTAGAAGCTTAAAAGCTGATAGTTCTGAAAGGTTTTTAAAATATCCTTTTGAAACGGTTTCCTAAAGTTTAGGAAATCTTCGCTTACACTAAAGTTATGAAATCTGCTCCAGGTAGAGATTGTTTCTGACGCCATCTTGCATGTGACCAGTGGACCATCAAAAAAAGGTCAGCTTCAGGTCCAAACAGCTGTTTGAGTTTCCTCATTGCACACATGGTTGGTAAAGGCTGTCCAGCAAATGATCAACTGATAAGTGTCCCTAGGGAGGGCTGCCCCAACGATTATTTTATTAGTCGACTAATCACTGATTCCTTTTTCCAATTAGTCGACTAATCAGGTCAAGCGTAAAGTGGATGTAAAGTACACGTCTTAACCATCATTAGCTTTAAACGAACTAAAACTAAAGACAATTAAGATGATAGTTTATTACTTCTGATGAATCATGCAGCTTCTGTCCTTCATTAGTTTCTGGGATTAAAACAAGATTAAATCAAATGAGAGAAAGATGAGGAATATACTTCCTATCAAATTAATTTTGACAGATGACCTTTGACCCTATACCATCCATCAAACTCATTTTGACAGATGACCTTTGACCCTATACCATCCATCAAACTCATTTTGACAGATGACCTTTGACCCTATACCATCCATCAAAATCATTTTGACAGATGCCCCGCCCCTCAAGATGAAGTAACAGTTTAATATAATTTTTATAACTAAAGGGTACATAGGGTCAAAGGTCACATGGCCTTGACTTTGACTCATGTGACATAGACGGTTGGATCATTGAATTCTAACATCGTTTTTTTCCTCAGGATGATGCTGTTTTCATTGACGTCCCAGATTTTATGCTAGAGTCAAACAAAAGTTGAGCAGTCTCAGCTGAGCTCTCGCCGTCATCCCGCCGTTCCTTTCATTCCACGTCTGCCGGCCCCATGGATCTAAGTTATATTTGATTTGGTGTGAACTGAACATTCAGAGGACAAAGGACTTCACTGATCAGTAGAGGTTGACTGCTTTAGTCAAACGGTCATAAAGTGAAGCTTCCCTCAGATGCAGACGGATCCTATTCCTTTCTTTTTGGTTTCCTGGTGATTTCATCTCAGGTCCAGAGTCACCTTGTAAAAAATGTTTTTATTAAAGATCACTGCCCACACTTAACCTCCACAAAGCATGATTGGATTATTCCACATTGTTCCTCTATAGAACTCCGGGAGATGACGTCACACAGGGTCGACCCCCTCAAGGCACCGCCTTTTTGGCAGCAATCGGGCTGACGGTTGAATCAGCTGACGGCAAGGCTAACCATGGTTGATGATTGTTGGGCTCCAGATAGTACAAATAGGTGCAGAAAAAATAAAAGTAGAATATTCCCCCTTATCTGCGGGGGTTAGAGACCAGAGGAATCCACTAATACCCCCGCGCCAATAGAATGTCTGTTACCAGTCCATCCATACTCATCAAAAACACTGATCATACTTTTTGAAATATTTATTAAAGAAAACTGGATTATTGCTCAACATCAAGAGTTTATGACTGTACAGCAGCCGCAGCGACATGAGGAGAGTCTCTCTGTACCTCAAAATCAGGAGCGTGCGCTTCCCCGTCATTTAAAATAATATGAATTCATTAATTATTTAATATTTGCTGAGGATGATACATATTCTTCCCATTATCTTCTTTAACATATCTTTTTTTTTCGTCCGTTTCTGAGTCAGTTGATGGAGAGAGGAGTGCCTCCTCCTTCCCCGTTCAGCTCTGCTCCACTGTGCAGTGATCTACCTCAACTATCTTCCTTCTCCAGAGAAGAGAAATATAAAAATGACAACCAGATGTGTTAGCTAAGCTAATGTTAACAAACAACACTCGACCCTGCTGCTAGCCATGCTAATGTTAGCTTCCTGGACTGATTCTGATTTTTTTCAATTCTTTTGATTCTTCAATTCAATTCAGTTTTGAGTTTACAGATTTATACACATTTGTTTAAAAATACAATAAAAATTTATGATTTAATTTGAATATATTCACATTAATCTGATGCAGTTCACATCCTGTAAATGTATCAGTAAAATAATGAGATTGTTAATATCATCCAGTGTTACATGGATTCTCTAAAGGAGAAGTTCTAACTAAAATGTTCAGATCATTAACATTGTAAACATTGTTCTGCTTCTCCTGGAGGACGTTTCAGTTTGACCACTAGGTGGTGATCGGACTATTGTATTACACCTTATTCCAGAAGAAGAAGCAAAAAACAAAATTTTAGACCACAAATAGTTACTTTAAACATTATTTCCTTAAAAGAGTTTGAAAAATTAATGCATGTGAGTGAATAAAGATGTTCATTTAGTCAACAATGCATGTTTAGGTCGACCGAGCGTTAGCATTAGCCGTCCTATGGGGAATTCCATTAAATGTTAGCATCAAGCTAGCAGACTTTAGCTTTATGTGCTTTATGTGATTTCTATCTTTTGTGAATCGATTATTGATCTATTAAGCTTAAATCGATTCAAATGGATTAAGCGATTTTTTTTTTTTTTTTTTTTTTTTTTTTCAACCCAGCCCTACTGGATAGCATAGACCTGGGTCGTTTTCTTCAGTGGAGATACCTTTAAAAAGCATGCTGGGAACATTATACGGGTCTGTAATATTTAATCTTCTTAATGTTTTTAAATAAAGCTCAATGTCATGTGAATTAAAGTGAGATGAATACTCCGATGGCTTGAAAGTTTCAGCAGTGGCGCTCATGGCGGCGCTGTTCATTTTGCTGCCAAAATGGCCAACTGACTGCAGGGAGTCCTGTGGGGTCAGGAGCTTTTCTGTGTTCTTCATCATGGCATCTGTATTTCTAGGTGATGCAGCTGAACTGCATGACAGTGATAGTGTTCGCATTTCCTTCTCCTAGCCGCTGGTTACACTTGAAGCTGAAGTTCTCGGTCTTCATTTTCATCGATCCACCTTGCTCTGTCATTTTATCTTCACTTTTTCCTCTGTGAACTTGTGTGATCTACAGCAGCATAAGCTGTTTCTGTGTGTTTGATGGAGTTGCTGCTGCTGGAAGAGCCACGCTCTGCTGTTCATCGGTGTAATAGCAGGGTGTGTGCAGATGTGTGGTTTCAGGCTCGTGTCGGTCGGTCGCTTCCGTCTGTTCCGTGTTTTGAGCGTACATGTGCACGCCTGATGTCAGATTGCACAAGATTTCCTCCTCTTTTTGGATGCAGGTCGTTGGTTTTGCTCTCTTGAGATTTTACCTCTCTGAGATAACATGGTGATGAAGATGATCATTGAAGACTTTTCTTATTAATGCCCAAAAATATTCAGATGGATCTTTTTCCATCAGCTGGAAAGAGCCTAATGAAAGAGTTATTTGTTGATTTAAAGTTGGTGAAGGCCACAATTATATTTCAGGAATCTCTCTGCTTTCAGGACTGTTGGGACATCTTGATGCGTTTAGTCGAAAGGTCTTCCTCTCCACGCCTGTCTGACTGAAAGCTGGTGGCCTGTTTTCTCTCGGAGAGCACAGCAGCTGGTGTGAAGGGGAATCCCTCCTCTACCCCCATTGGGGGGTTCTCCAGAGAGGAGGCGGAAACACATGGAGGCTGGGGGTCAAAATGCCAGATCAAGATGAAGATCTTTTCAAACCAGGTTTTCTTGTTTGCAACAGAAGAGAGTAAAGCAAACCCCCAACAAAATGTGGAGGTCCAGACCTGATCCTGGTTTAATCCTGTGGTGGAACCATTAGCACGCGAGTAAAGAGATTACCTGTCTGCAAACCTCAGTAATAACATAAATTAAGGACACAAACTTGAGAAAGTCTGATAGTTTTAAACAGAAACACGTTAAAGTCTCACTCTGATCATCTATTTTCAGTGTTCTCAGTAGTCTTCTCACGATGATGAAACTTGTGTAGTTTGTCGAAGACCTAGTGTCTGCAGAGCAGCAGACACTAGGTTCATCAGAAATTCGCCTCTGATTTGTGGGTGGGACCAGTGGAGTGGAGTAAGCCTGCCTCCTTTCCCATCATCGCTTTGTTTACATTGTCTCCTGCTAGCTTAAAGCCCCTCACACCACCAACCAAACATTAGCGGAGCAACAAAACTGGTGATTAATATCAGAGCTATCCAGCTGTACAGTTCTGATCCAGATTCCAGCTCAGACAAACGACGTTCATGGATCTGTCAGTCCATAAGTGGATGCAGTGGAGCAGGGAGACTGTGGCCTGCTGAGTATAGCACCTCCATCATTGTTACAAGCTTTTTCAAAACTGCATTTTTTGCTCCTGATTCTCAACGATCTGAATAAAGAAATTGCCAGAATGTAGGTTTAATCTTAATTTTCTTTAAGTATGTCTTTCCTCCATCATAAGAAAGATGCTACAAGAAGAACATGTGAAAAACACCAAAAGCGTCTTTAGTTCTTCATGCATTTGAGTCAGTTTGCATTCAGTAAAAGTGGCTCTATTTCCTGTCCTGAACCATTCATTTACATCCGTTTTACTTAAGTTTAGGCTTGTTTTAGTCAGTGTTGACAAGGATCTAAAGCAGCCTGTCAGTCTGCAGGCATGGCCATTTTTTTGTCTTGCAAGTTTGAAGTGTTCTGAAAGAATATTCTCTGGTTCTAGACTCACTTATAAGAGAAAAGCTAAATATTTTTAGTTTCCTGCTCAGAGCAGATGTCAAGTCATAAGATAAGTAGCTTTAGGTTTCATTTTGACCTTGTTGTTTTTTCTATTTTTTTTTATTCTGTTGAAACTCAAAAATACATGATAAATCCCAGAAGGGAAAAGTGATGTAACAGCTGAGCCTCTGCTGCTGTTGGTGAACAGACTCCATCCTGTAAGATTATGTGTAAATAATCTAATGGTGTGGAGTAGACTGGCTGGTAAATAATGAGAGCGGAGGCTCTGTGTGTCTTATGTAACCCAGCAGATCTGGTGACTCCCACAGTGTTCGGTGTCCAGATGGCTGAATCTCTCAGTTCTCAACAGGGAAAGTTTGGGGCCTCTCAGGGATGTGGTCTGAGTCTGTTGTGTTTGTTGTATGTCTCTGCTGGAAACTGTAAGGATTTTTACTGTTTGAGTTTTTAATTAAGAGTTTGACCTTTTTAAAGAATATATATGCCTAAAGCCCCATTCTTGGACAAATATCCCATTTATGTTTTCCTCTTCTAATGTGACTTTATCCTGCATCCTTGTTCCACTTATAACGGGGGTGTCAAACTCAATCGCACAAGGGGCCAAACTCCATTACACACTTCAGGTCGAACAGGAGAAACATTTATTAAACACAGTTTTAAAAACTACATTTTTAAAACTGTAACTTTTTAACATAACTATGAACTAGATATATAGCATTACCTGTGATGAAATTAGCTAAATTCCAAATTAGCCTAAAAAACAAAACAAAAACTTAGGTTAGCCAAAACAGCTAGCATGTAGCTGAAATATTAGCTAAACTACAAAATATCCTAATAAATCTTAGTAAATACCAAAATAGTCCAAAAGCTAGCAGAATGCCAATTTTTAAAACTTTAAAACCGTAACTTTTTAACATAATTATGAATAATAAAAATGCAGGAACATTATTCCAGAATAAATCAACTTAAACCTTTAACAACTTTCAATATTTTACTCTCCATAAAAATCTATTTTATCAAAATTATACAAGTTAGAAATGAGCACAAGATAACATCGGGTCATTAATAACAATAAAATAAAATGATCTGGAGGGCCGGATAGAATTTACCCGGAGGGCCGGATCCGGCCCCTGGGCCTTGACTTTGACACATGAGGCTTATAAGTTCCTGATGTCCACAACACTTATCTTGTTCTTCCATAGAAGTCACAGAGTGAGAGTGGATTTTGCAGACGATTCCAATTCAATTGGTGTCAATGCTTTTCAAAGACAGTATTACTGATTTGCGCTAGTGTCTTTTATTTGTTGCAAAAAATAAGACACAAGTTGTTCATAATGATTGTTTTAAAAGAAAATTGTAAATAGGGATATATTTTCCAAAAAAAGTGTTCTTTTATATAATGTGAGTTATTGGAGGAGATTTTTAATAACTATTGCAGTATCATGATATCATCGATATTGTGAGCCATAGATGTATCGCATATCATGAGTGATTCCCAGCCCTGCTATCCATCCCGTTTCAGCTCATTCAGAACCACAGACAAGGAGGGACCAACAGTCGAGGCCACACGGCAATACGCCATCTGTGGAGATTCTTAAATCCGAGTTCAAACAGATCTGCACTGAGTCTGTGCTCAGTGCAGATCTGTTTTCACCACAGACCAACTGAAAAACAAAAGTGTTGGAAAAACTCTGAATGTGTGGTCAGAGAAGACGAGCATCAAAATCAGAATGTAATCAGGCATGGCTGTGAATAGAAGAGACATTCCTTAATGATGTCAGAAATCAGCAGGACTAATATGGTTCTGCGAGCTGTTTTCATGAATGTTGTCTTCTTAAGAAGAGCAGGAAAGCCTTTTCTTCTGCTGCCAAACGCCTTTGTCAGTCATTTTCTCTTTCACTCTCTTTTTTACATTTGCAGTCCATCTGTTTGTGTCACGGTAGTTTGTTTGTTTGTGCCGTTTCCTCCCAGCTGCCTGAAGCAAACCCATTGTTCCCACTTTAACATGAGGAAATTCACGTGAAACGCTCCACATTTACTGATGCAGGTATCTGGCTGCTCAATCTACAGCAGACCTTGAACATCAAGTTCTTCATTCCCACACCTGTGAGTCCATAAAACGACTATGTTCACATCTGCCCCATATCAACCTCTCCAAATGTATTTTCAGTACAGAACTGGATTTTACTCTCTTTCAGTCTCCATGCTGTTGCCATGACGACTGGAATAATTTTGCTTTCCTGCAGTTTCACACCTCCATCTGAATATCTGTCACCTTTTCATATTTTGAATTTTCTTAGATAGAAATTCATGAAATAAAATCTACAAACGTTACCACTTAGATCTTATTGATTCCTTTTTTGTGCATTTGTGTTTGACTTTAGCAGAGAGGATAGTTTTGGGAATGTGAGTGAAAGGCTGCTTTCTTAAAGAGAGAATAAAGCCGGGTGTAGATGGAGAGTGTCAGGAGGAGAGCTGTGTTTAAAGCAGAAGGCAGACTGTGGGGTCAGTGTGCTGATTTACCAGCAGCTAGTGTTCTGTGTCCATGTGGGCCGGATGTTCCTCTCCATAGTTTACTCTAATGACCACTTGTGAGAATAAGAGAAATGTTAGCTTTCATTATTTTATCAAGCACTCTGAGAAACCAATGACTGAATGTATTGATCACAGCAACGTCAATAAACATTGGAGAATTAGCTCAAAGAGTCTTTGGTGAAGTTCTGTCCATGAAGATCTTCACTTCCTCGTCCAGCTGACATCCGGATCAGAACCATACGGCTGGACATTACCCAGATTGATGGATGTTTTTATGAAGATTTACACAAGCGAGACACAGATCTATTATAATCAGACGGGGGCCGTCAGGGGCGGAGCTTAAAAAGCCACACCCCTCAGAGGAGATTTTGGAAACAGAGGCTTCAGATCAACATGAAAAATGTCTTTTTAAGACATTTAGGTTGAGGGATTTTGGTTAAAAACACACCCACATTCCTAATATAGTCATAGTGTGTGTCATATCATCTTGTTCAACTTGAGCCAATGATTCATAAACTAAATTTCACAATATTCTAATAAAACATGTGCGAGTTGTGAGAAAATGCCATGAGCTTTCCACAGTTAAAAAAACAATATTTTAACTGATGAACCTAACAGTTTTTAGGCTTTAATAATAGTTTTCTGTGATTCTGAACACTTTACATTACACACCTCATACATACATTTGAGAAAGGTAGAAAAGTACTACACAAGTATGCACCATTTACCTTTGGGTTATGGTTAGGATTAGGATTAGGGTAAATTGGATAATTTCCAGTTCCAGCCAGTAATGCCAGGCACCATCTTGTCTACAGCCAGGGCCCTCCTAAATTTTGAGAAGATTGAACAAAAGTTTTCTTCTCCCATATTGTGAGAAAATGTGAAAACTTTGAGTACATTTTCACTCAAACATGCAGTAAGAAAAACGGATGACAGAAACAATCTGCTCCTTGCTGCCCAGGACTGCCATGGGAAACAATATTCATAGTTGTTTCTTAATATTGTTTCTATTACCAATATGTAATCCACCTGACAGATTCATGTATTACCAATTATGTGAGTCAATCTTCACCTTTTAACTTGTTCAGTTCTTGACCAGACCAACATGTCTTCTTCTCTCAGGTGTTTCACATTAAGAATGCTCCTGTTAAGGATGAATTGAAAAGTGATTGGCTGACTGGACTTTAGACTGATCTGAAATCAGTCAGATTTAGTTTTGAAAGTTCAACAAAACAAATGTAGATGCTTTTATTTTTGTAGTTTAACTACTGAGTTTCTTTCATATTTTTTTTATTCAGAATTGATTAGATTGTAGCTTTATTTAATTGTATTTGTTGGTTTTGTTTTGTGGGATAAAGAAGCAACAATTGTAGATCTTAAGGTTTAAGAAGTGTCTTCACTCTAACTCATTATCTCTAAAATCAGGATCTAATCCTGTAAATCACAGACGTAAAGGATGGAATCTGCATGCAAAGACAAGTTCACTGTGTATCGTCAATGAAAGTGAAACCCTTTGTAGAATGCAAGTCTTTGTGGTTCTTTCAGGAAATGTGCTTAACACTTGATGTTCATTGTTCTCAGAATGAGGAAAAAAGCGTCTTGTTTTCTGCTGGAGTGTGGAGTCCTCTCCATGGCTTTTCTGGCTGCAGATCCTCCTGTGTTGTAGCTGGGCAACAGTCTCACCCACACACGCTAGTAGTGAGACGTTCTGACAGAGCCGTGGCTTCTGCTGAAAGCAGGAACAGGAACCAGCGCAGCCACATCCTGTCTTACAGCAGACATGATCATGCTGTCGAAGGCGTTTTTACCAAATGCAATCAAGTGGCGTCACGTCCAACAGCAAGCAACAGATCTTTTTACACCACTTTGACTATTCCTAAACAATAGTTGCCCTGCCTGAAATAATGCATGTCACTACAAAGGACCCATAACTGCATCGTAAAATTATTTTACTTTGAAGAATCTGTAGTCTGTTTATACTTTTGCACCAAAGCTTTTCCTGTTGAGTCGGTCTTTGGCTGGATTGTACTGTTGGTGTATTCGTCTGTCCCTCCTGTCCTTGCTGCCCTGTAACTTGTGTCCTCCGTTAGTTGTTGGATTGTTTCCTACCAGCCACTTATGATTTGTAAGATCAGCAGAATTTAATTTAGTTCACTAACCGAGAGGCCCTCTCCACCTTTTTATCCCATAAAATGGAATGACCTGTCTAGACTTTTGTTATGAAATATATCTACCATTTAAAAAAATGACTCGGGTGTTCTTTCAGCACTTTTTGCATAATCTCTTGATCGTTTAGTTTGTCTCTGGAAAGATCCTGGCTTTGAGCTCACTTGTTGGAAGTGAACTGTGTGGAAACTTGAAATGCTTTCTCAGATAGAGATGGTTTTTAGGGAAGCATAGCTAGATAAGAGGCAGCTATGCGCTGCATTGTTTAGGGCGCGTCTGTGACGTTTTATTAACAGATCTGTTGCTCTGACAAAAGCTGAGGGTTTTCGTGGTGGTCATCAAGTCTGCATCAAATGAAGATGCATGTGTGCAAATTATGTTTAAAAAAGACCTAATGTTGATCTTTTTTAAAGAATTTTGTTGAGCAAACATTTAATTAAATATTTTCATTTCCTGGTCTTTAGTAATTTTTTAAAATTAAATATTGCTTTTCGGCTGCCAGTGGTGTAGTGGTTACCACTGTGGTCGCCTCACAGCAAAAAGGTCCTGGTTTGAATGTTTTCTCTGTGGGGTTTGCATGTTTTCCCAGTGCATGTGTTCGTTCTCTCCTTTCTGATGCAAAGATCATTGGTGGCTCTTGTCTCTTAGAAGTGAGTGTGTGTGGCCCTGAGAAGGACTGGTGAACTTTCCAGGGTGAGTCCTGCCTTCAGTAGCTGGGATAGGCTCCAGCATCCCTGTGACACTGCACACGATTACAAAGGAAAAGAAGATTAGTGGATGTTGCTTTTGTTTTAACCCTTGTGCTCTCTATGGGGTCCAGATGACCCCATAATGTTTGATGATGACTGCCACAGACGGAGGTGAAGATGAAAAATCCTTGAAAAAATAAAAAGTTCAGCGCTCTGTCTTGTGGGCTCCAGATGACCTCACTTTTAATACAAACATACCTTGAACAACACAAGGGTTACAATGTTTCATTGACTATTAGGTGTATTTCCTTCACCCTTTAACACTTGAGCTTTGGCTCCAGTATTTACATTGTTTTGACTAGGGCTGGGGATTACTGGGTACCTCATCTCTAATAACTCACATCCTTTTTTCTTTTTTTTAATTATATCCCCATTTATTTTTAGCTTCAACGCAATCATAGAATTGCCGGATCGAATTAACCTCCAGGTAATTCTATCCGGCAGTATCATTTTATTTTACTGTTATTAATGTCCCGATGTTATCTTGTGATTATTTTTAACTTGGATAATTTTAACAAAATATATTTTTATGGAGAGTAAAATATTGAAAGTTGTTAAAGGTTTAAGTTGATTTATTCTGGAATAATATTCCTGCCTTTTCATTATTCATAATTAGGCTAAAAATCTTTGGTTTTAAAGTTTCAAAAATTGACATTCTGCTAGTTTTTTTGGAACTATTTTGGTATTTACTAAGATTTTTTAGGCTATTTTGGAGTTTAGCTAATATTTCAGCTACATGCTAGCTGTTTCGGCTAACCTAAGGTTTTTTTTGTTTTTTTTTTAGACTATTTTGACGTTTAGCTAATATTTTACCTGGCTATCAGCTTCAGTGTTTTTAACTATCAATTTCAGCATCTTCAGCGGCCAAATTCAGCTGACAGCATTCACACTAACATTATTGCAGGCAATGCTATATATCTAGTTCATAATTATGTTAAAAGTTACAGTTTTAAAGTTTTAAAATGTGGTTTTAGAGTGTTTAATAAATATTTATCCTGTTCGGCCCATGACCTAAGGTGTGTTGTGGATTTTGCCCCTTGTTCGATTGAGTTTGACGCCTCTTCACTACATGGTCTTTCACATACAGTTCAAAGCATCAACAATACCAAATACTTCGAATGAACATTGAGACCATGTTTGAAGTTCCGCTCCACAAAGCTGGACACAATATTATTCCAGGGCTGATGCAGGAACTAACCGTTTCAACAACAGTGAGCATTCACAAACTTCTCATCAGGTCTGGTCTGGTACCATGTCAATTTTCAAAGTAGATCAGACCGATGTGCTGCTCTGATAGGAAAGTATTTATCTTCCTACTGATCCTTTAAAATCATTTGACACTCCCTGAGGCTCAGATCCTGCTCCATGTCCAGTTTAAACACTAATCATTTTACATCTTTTGAAGGTTAGAGTCTTATTATCTTAATTCTAACAATGCAAGTTCTCTTCATGAAGCTAAGCACATCCAAGTGTCCATGAAGGTTCTTCTTCATCCAGTACCATTGTCCTGAAGTTGAGTCATGGAATCTGGATGAACTCCTTTGAGACAAGAGAACCAAGTGTTAGTGTTAATTTGGACAAATGCATGTTAAATAAAAGCAGTGCGGTGTCAGAAGGAAATGAACTGTGAAGTGATGTATGACAGTGAGGAGATTTACCACAGACAGCTGTCTCCCCTTTACAAACTGTCAGCACAGAAGCTGCACACTGTGGGATGTACAGTTGACACACTTAGCTAAGACTTTAAAACTTTTTTTTTTACCCCCAAACCAAACGATAAAGATAATTTATATTAAACATCCATTATTATTCATCACAGAGTGAAGTGTCTCTGCAGGTACTGACGGAGATCGTGAACATCTGACTGCAAACACTGAAGGATCTCAGCTGGTTCAGTGGTCTGTTCTGTTGGTGTAAACGGCCTCAGTGAGGACATGCAAACACATTGACTTCTTGCAGTATGCAAATGTGAGCTGACAGGATTTTCATGCGTCATGTTTGTTTGCTCTTTTGAGGTAAAATAAGAGTTTCATCATGCAGAACAAATGGAGTCACAATCAATCAGCATTTTAGATCCACTCGTCAGTGATCTTCCTCTTCTCCACTCTTGATCCAGCCTGTGGGAGAACTTTACACCTAAAGACTTAAGGATGGTGTCATGCAGGTTTTGTCAAGTCCAATCCCCTCAGCCAGCATCATTTAGTGACTAGAAACTCGGCTTATTCTTATTCTAGTCTTATTTTTTAAATGATTTGTTTTCAAATAGGTTCCCCGGTTCTTGACAACAAAAAAGTATTTTTTACTTCTGGTCTACCTGATTGTAACGTTATCTGCTGCTTTACATCATTTAACAGTTTTATTTTAATGAATTTGGTCAATGTACCTTAAATGTTAGTGACGGAAATAGTTTTTTTTTCATTCTGGGTATCTAAGTATGAGTATAGTATATTTTACAGATAAAATCACAAAGTGCTTTACAAAGTAAAACACCACTTAAAAGGGCTTGATAACAGAACAAAAGAGATTACAGAGCAATGAATCAAAGATTGTTTTAAAAAAGCAGTCTTCGACAGTGTTGGTCACAGAAGGGATAAGGAATTCTAGTCTGCTTGAAAAGTGAGGTCAACTTGAGTTTTATCCTGAGTTGTGGAGACCTTAAGCTGTTTGAGACCAGAAGACTGAAAGGGACAGATGGAGACATGAGGAACTAACAGTTGGGAAACGTAATCAGGGGCCAGCCCATTATGTGCTCTAAAATTAAAAAACTACAACTTTAAAATCAATTCTTAAATTGATAGGTAGCCAAGAAGTCAATACCAATGAAATGAGCCGTTCTACTGGTTCCTGTTTGGAGCCGTTTGTACCATCTGCATGCTGTAGATTTATTCAAACAAGTAATGAGAATTTCAGTAATATAAATGAGATGTATGGATTACAATCTCAGGTCATCTATTTTTCTTAGTTTAGAAATGTTTCAAAAGGGTTAAAAACAGTTTTTGACCAAATAGCCTAAATGATTTTTGAAGGACTTTGAAACGCTGTGCCAAGGTTTCTGATGGTACACCTGCACGAGGAGCCCAGAGCCTAAATGGTGTTTAAGGAGGGGTACTTGGTGTTCACAAGCAATGATTAGGGTTTCTGTTTTCTTTTCATTTAGTTCAAGTTAAGTTTATGTAAGCTATATTCAAAATTAATTTACATACTTGGGGAGCACCATCTCATCTGATGCCAAGATTGATGAGGAAGTTGACTGCAGGCTAGCAAATTCAAACAGCGCTTTTGGACGCATGTATGTGTAGGTGTGGACCAACAAACATCTAAAAACGACTATGAAGATCAGCGTCTATCGAGGCGTTGTTCTTACCACTTTTCTCTATAGCTCAGAGACATGGGTTACCTATCGCTGTCACCTACAACGACTTGAATGCTTTTACTAATGCTGCCTGCGCACCGTGCTCTGCATTCATTGGAGTAACTTCACCATAAATGTCGAGGTCCTCGAGCAAGCAGGAATTACAGTATTGAAGCCATGCTGCTACAAGAACTGCTTCGCTGGGCTGGGGATATCTCAAGATTACACGATCTCCGATTGTTTTATATGGTGAGATCTCCACTGAGCACAGAGACAAAGGCGCTCCTATAAGAGGTACTAGAAGGCCTTAAGAACTTGTTAAACTAATCTCGACCAGTGGTCCTATCTCGCTCCTGACCGTAGCACATGACACACAACTACCTATCAGGCCATTTGTGCTTTCAAAGCTTCCTGGAGAATGTGCCTGGCAGAGAAGGCGCAAAATCCTCACCTCAAATCCAACCACGCACCCGACTGCCTTTTGCATTTTCTGTGGCCACAGATGCAGAGCTAGCTGTAAGTGTGGACAAACCTCAACTTACTCTTGGTTTTGCGATGTCCTGCCGTGAGAGTGAGACTTGAATACCTGACAGGCAATTTAATAATTCTGCCATCTTAAAAAACTCACTGTCACTGAAACAGCAATATAGTTTGAAACAGGCTCTGGGTGGTCAGGAGGTACTCCCAGATGACTGGATAACTACAGCTAATGTGATCAGGGAGACAGGTAGGAGTGTACTTGGTGTGTCATCAGGAAAGAGAGTCGATAAGGAGACTTGGTGGTGGAATGAGGAGGTGCAGGAGTGTATACGGAGTAAGAGATTAGCTAAGAAGAAGTGGGACACTGAGAGGACTGAGGAGAGTAGACAGGAGTACAGGGAGATGCAGCGTAAGGTGAAAGTAGAGGTGTCAAAGGCCAAGCAAAGAGCTTATGATGACTTGTACGCCAGGTTGGGTAGTAAGGAGGGAGAGACTGACCTGTACAGACTAACAAGGCAGAGAGATCGAGATGGGAAGGACGTGCAGCAGGTTAGGGTGATCAAGGATAGGAATGGTAATGTGGTGACAGGTGTCAGTGGTGTAATGGAAAGATGGAAAGAATACTTTGAAGAGTTGATGAATGAAGAGAATGAGAGAGAACAAAGAGTAGAAGAGGTGACGGTTGTGGAGCAGGAAGTAAGAAAGATTAGTAAAGGTGAAGTGAGAGGGGCTTTGAAGAGGATGAAGAGTGGAAAGGCTCTTGGTCCTGATGATATACCTGTGGAGGTATGGAAGTGTCTAGGAGAGATGGCAGTGGAGTTTTTGACCGGGTTGTTCAACAGGATCTTAGGTGGTGAGAAGATGCCTGAGGAATGGAGGAGAAGTGTGATGGTGCCCATTTTTAAGAATAAGGGAGATGTGCAGAGTTGTGGTAACTACAGAGGAATAAAGCTGATGAGCCATACAATGAAGGTGTGGGAAAGAGTAGTGGAAGCCAGACTAAGAGCAGAAGTGAACATTTGTGAGCAGCAGTATGGTTTCATGCCAAGAAAGAGCACTACAGATGCAACATTTGCTTTGAGGATGTTGATAGAGAAGTACAGAGAAGGTCAGAGAGAGCTCCACTGTGTCTTTGTAGATCTGGAGAAAGCTTATGACAGAGTGCCCAGAGAGGAACTATGGTATTGTATGAGGAAGTCTGGAGTGACAGAGAAGTATGTCCGAGCAGTGCAGGACATGTATGAGGGCTGTAAGACAGTGGTGAGGTGTGCTGTAGGGGTGACAGAGGAGTTCAAGGTGGAGGTGGGATTACATCAGGGATCAGCTCTGAGCCCCTTCCTGTTTGCAATGGTGATGGACAGACTGACGGATGAGGTTAGACAGGAATCACCATGGACTATGATGTTTGCAGATGATATTGTGATTTGTAGTGAGAGCAGGGAACAGGTGGAGGTGGAGTTAGAGAGGTGGAGGTTTGCCCTGGAAAGGAGAGGAATGAAGGTTAGCCGCAGTAAGACAGAGTACATGTGTGTGAATGAGAGGAACCAGAGTGGAAGAGTGAGGTTACAGGGAGAAGAGATAAAGAAGGTGGAGGAGTTTAAGTATTTAGGGTCAACAGTACAGAGTAATGGAGAGTGTGGAAAAGAAGTGAAGAGGAGAGTGCAAGCAGGTTGGAATGGGTGGAGAAAAGTGTCAGGTGTGATGTGTGACAGAAGAGTTTCAGCACAAATGAAAGGAAAGGTGTACAAGACTGTGGTGAGACCAGCCATGTTGTTTGGACTAGAAACAGTGGGACTGAAGAAAAGACAGGAAGCAGAGCTGGAGGTAGCAGAGATGAAGATGCTGAGGTTCTCTTTGGGAGTGACCAGGATGGATAGGATCAGGAATGAATACATCAGAGGGACAGCACATGTTAGAGGTTTTGGAGAGAAAGTCAGAGAGGCCAGACTGAGATGGTTTGGACATGTTCAGAGGAGAGACAGTGAATATATTGGTAGAAGGATGCTGAGTCTAGAGCTGCCAGGAAAGAGGTCTAGAGGAAGACCAAAGAGGAGGTTTATGGATGCAGTGAATGAAGACATGAAGGTGGCTGGTGTTAGAGTGGAGGATGCTGAAGACAGGCTTAGATGGAGGAAACTGATTTGCGGTGGCGACCCCTGAAGGGAAAAGCCGAAAGGAAAAGAAGAAGTCATCGGCATACAAACGGTAGGACACATTTTTAACAGCAATTCCTCCAAGAGGGTTTATACACAAAAGAAACATGATTGGGTCAAATAAACACGACAATCCACACTTTTACAGGGATTTTTTATATCTTAATTTTGACCAATATTCTTCCATTAGCCACTGCAGTTGCTTTTTCTTCTCAGACAGGTGACAGTAGGGAAGAGGTGCTGCACTGATTGACAGTTTGAACCTCACTATCATGTCAGACATTATGCATTCAAAGCAGTAAGTGTGGCTCCTGAGTGGACTCCTCTGCTGAAGCATCTGCTCTCATGCCATTGCACGTTTTAGCCAATTAATTTCTTACTTAAGGTTTTTTAGGCTATTTTGGAGTTTAGCGAATAAAGTATTTCAGCTACATGCTTCCTATTTTTGCTAATATAGGCTTTTTTTCAGGATAATTTTGAGTTTGGCTGAAGTATTTCAGATGCCTGCTAGCGGGCTTGGTTAAGTTGGGATTTTTTTTCACTTTTTAGGCTAATTTGTCATTTAGCTAATATTTTAGCTGGCTATCATCTTCAGTGCTTTCAGCTATTAGCTTTCTCGTTTTCAGCTATCAACTTCAACATTTTCAGCTACCAATTTCAGGTTCTTCAGCCATCAGCACTAGCATATTCAGTGGCCAAATTCAGCTTACAGCATTCACACTAGCATTATCACAGGTAAAGCTATATATTCAAATTGTATTTGTCACATACATATACATACATGGTACAATATGCAGTGAAATGTATTGCACGACTGTCTGACAGTATGAGGATAAGAGGATATTTTTGATAAAAATAAGATAAAGAAGTAAAATAAAATAAGAATAAAGATCTGGCTGCTTGAAGTTTGCAAATGTCACAACTCCACAAGTTTAAAGTGACATTGTGCTCCAAAGTGTTCATTTTTAATCTGTAAAGTGAAATTGTTTTGTAGAAGTTACACACAATTTTCGTACTTCCTTCTAGTTTTTAGTTAGTTAAAAGCTAATGATGGTTAAGATGTGTGCTTTACATCCAGTTTGCACATGACCCGATTAGTCGAATAATTTAAAAAAATAATCAGTGATTAGGCGACCATTAAAATAATGGTTTGTGGCAGCACTATTGAGCATTGATGGAAGGAACTCGTGCTTTACTGTTAAACATTCTTTTCAGAAAACATTACAAAGTTTCTTTCTAAATGACGTTTTTGCTGTCTTTTTTGAGTTGGCAGAAGACAGCCTTTTGTTGTTCTGTCAGTTTAGATTTGAGAAGAATAAAGCTCTGTGATTGTGTAGAAAAATAGTCTGAATACAACCAATCCTTTTTTCTGTCCTAATAAAGCTGTTTTTTAAGGCAAACTTTCATTTCCAGCTACATGTAAATAGACACCGGCCGTTGCTTTCTTTCATCAGAGCACACACACTCATCCACAGTAACGCACACACAGTGTTCCCACCCCCACCTATTGTTCAGACAGCTCCCTGCAGCTATGGGACGGCCGAAATGGGGAGAAATCAGGCTGTGGTGCTGCTGCGCACCGTCTACCATGATCACATGTTCAGTGTACACAAAGAAAGCACACTGCAGCACACGGCTGCTGGTGTGAAGGCCATGAGAACCAAGCTGTGCCTGCTTTCTTTGTTCACTCTTGCATTAACTAACAACATAAAGTATTTAAACTGGAATTCTTCCTGCTTTATTAAACAATCAGACCTCATTTCACATTATTTACCACTGACCCCATTCTTCAGAGGGACAGCTTTGTCTCTGCTTAAGTAGAACTGACTGCTGCCCGCCGTCCCGATTCATTAAGTGAAATCTGTGGTTCTAGGGAAGGTTCAGAACCATCCTATGGAGTAAATCCTGTTCTCAGATGAACGAATATTTCAAAGGTGGGAAAGCATCCTGGAAACACCCTCCCCACCTCCACAATTCTGCTGCTTTCACAGGGATATTTTCAGTTGCAGGTGGAGTTAATTATGTCTTTATGGAAAAGTGAACAAAAATGTTATGCTGCGATGTCCCCCTTTGGTTAAAAGGACAGCCTTCACACAGGCCATGAATCTGTTTGCTGGGCGTTTTTATCTTTGGGTCGGTATGGGGAAGTTCACACACAATAATCCTCCTTAGCACGAGTCTTCAGCGATTGCTATGGCAACATGAGATAAACGCTTGTGACAGAGTTGAGCAGAACTCCTGTGTGGGCTGTGCTAAAAAAGAAAAATGCCAGCATCATTGTCCCTTCTCTCCATTGCATTTGCTGACATAGTCATTCAGAGTGTTCAGACGAGATGCTCCAAAAACCATTAATCTGGTTTCTATTTAGTGACTGAGTATTGCTGAGTTGCGTAAAATAATGGAGCATGGCTTCAGGCCTGTCTCCCCGTTGAATCCTGACCCAGAGAGGAACTGCCTCTTCCTGCGGCCCTGCTCCTCTCAGAACCAATCCATAAAATGCCACTGGGCTGTCTGCCATGGATGGGCTCGAGCTCATCCTGCTGCCCGGCCCACCCAGGCAAGCCTGCTGCTGATGTTTGGGTCCTGCTAGACCACATGTGTTAAAGTCAAGGCCCGGGGGCCGAATCGGTCCTCCGGGTAATTCTGTCCAGCCCTCCAAATCATTTTAGTTTATTGTTATTAATGACCAGATGTTATCTTGTGCTTATTTCTAACTTGTGTAATTTTAACAAAATACATTTTTATTGAGAGTAAAATATTGAAAGTTATTTAAGGTTTAAGTTGATTTATTCTGAATAATATTCCTGCCTTTTTATTATTCATAATTATGTTAAAAAGTTTGGGTTTTAAAGTTTTAGAAATTGACATTCTGCTCACCTCTGAGTTGAAGGTGGAACCGTTGGTGTGGAGTTAGCCTGTGCTATTTTCCCAGCATCCCTTTGCTTTTACCCGTTAGCTTACAGCCCCTCACACCCCCAACATAACGTTATTACTGCAACAAGAATGTTGACCAATATCAGAGCTATCCATCTGTACAGTTTAGTTCCAGATTCCAGCTCAGATGAGGAAAACAAAAACTATTCATCCGCAAGTAGATTCATCAGGATGGAGGCGAGCAGGGAGATGCATCGTAGCCACAAGCTTTTTACTACGGCAGTTTTTTTGTCTGGTCCTGATTCACGATTTCTCTTAAAAAATACACAAACACAGTTTTGATCTTAATTCTTTTCAGACCTGTCCTCCACTATGAGAAAAATGTCATAAGAACATGTTAAAACACCAGAAATGTCATTTTTATTGGAGTGGTACTTTAATGCTACATACACAGTGGGTATGTGCATTCAAGAAGGTCTTCTACGTTTTTGATTGCTTCTAATAATCTTCAAATGTTTTAGCCTGTGGTGTTCACACTGAACAGCGTCTTGTTGGATAAACATGAACATCGAAAAAATACATAAAAAAATCTGCAAACGATGTTGGTAAAACATTTGACCGATACTTAAACATAAAGACACAGAAACAATATGTATTTTTATTGAATATCGTTAATATCTTGTAATTTTTGAATAAAGGAATTGAAGGGGACAGTCTATTTGAATAACTTCTGATACCCAAAAATCTTTTTTTGTATTAATAATATCTCATTCTGACACGTTGTGCATGAATTGGCCCAAAAAACCTTGTGTGTATAAATGCGTTTGGGTTTTGAATGAGGACGTCCGAAGACCCTGATAACACGTTTCAGGACTTTTCATTGGAAGTGGTCGCTTGAACACTCGTTCTGTGAACGTTCTATGATGTAGCTTTAGAAATGTGCCTATCTTTGTGTGATCATCAAAGCTTTGAAGGCGAATGCGATATACGCATGTTTACTTAGACTTCATTGAAGTTGGTCACTCGAACATGCATTGCTGAAGGCGGTGTCAACTTAGCCTCAGAGTTTTCAATATTTCATTTGACAATTTTTAAAAGAATATTATAGATTTAGGATTAAAAGTCATGCAGTTTTCTGCTCAATATGATGTTTTTTTTTTTTTTTAACGTCTTTGGTGTTTTTGCATGTTTTTTATTTTTATGTACGTTGCTCTGAGCTGCCTCAGGGAATGAAAAGCGCTTTATAAATAAAAGTTGATTTGATTTAAATGTCCCATTTTTTGAGTGGAGTTCTCCATTGTCAGAATGATCAGTTCTTTTCTTGGTTTGTCATTTTTTTAATTTTTTTATTCAATTTTAAATATATGGATGTGTTTCTGATTCTATCCTTTCACTCTCCATCCTTGCACTTTTACAAGAGCAGGGAAATGAATAGAAAAGCCGTAAACCAACATTTAGGACAAATTATGATGGTAAGAAAACAAACTGTGGGACTCCAACCTGGAGTGATGATGGGGTTGTGATGGAGCACAACCAAAATTATGCCCTCTTTGGGTGGAGAATGGTGTCCAGACAGCTATTTCTGGAGATGCACATTGAAATCCATTAATCAGAAGACAGCGAGCCTTTCCAGCTTCAGATAGGTGCTTACGCAGAGTTTGCTCCTTTGGATCTTTATGCTGCTGTTATTAACCCTTAAACACTTGAGGCATCGTCTCTGACGCTTAAACACAAGATCTTTAACATACTTTAACTTTTGAACCGTTAACAGGATAATTGCAGTAGATTGTGAAGGAGAAAAGTGGCTCAACGAGCTGGAATTATGGTGTTAACGGTTCAAAAGTTACAGTACATACATTTTTGCACGTATATTTTTTTGTATCTGTGTAAATGTTATCAATTTAAAATCATCCCCTAATTCCATTAATTTGATTGATTCTTTTCAGAGAAACACATTATGTTCTTGTTAGTGATGTTACATTTATATTCACTATATATCAAGTCTCCCTTGAAAAAGAGATCTAATCTCAATGGGATTTCCTGGTAAAATAAAGGCTAAATAAAATATTTGTTAGACAGTGTTTTCCAATAGAGCTGCCACAACTGATTATTTTAATAGTCGATTAATCACTGATTATTTTTTCAGATTAGTTGACTAATAAGGTCATACGTAAACTGGATGTGGAACACACATTCTAACCATCAATAGCATTAAACTAACTAAATACTAGATATATAGCATTACCTGTGATAATACTAGTGTGAATACTGTAAGCTGAATTTGGCCGAAGATGCTAGTGCTGATAGTTGAAGATGCTGAAATGATAGCTGAAAATGCCGAAGCTGATAGCTAGCTGAAATTTTAGTTAAATGCCTAATTATCCTAAAAAAACGGAAAAAAGCCAAAATTAGCCAAAATATCTAGCATGCAATTGAAATATTAGCTAAACTCCAAAATAGCCTAAAAAACTTTAATTAATGCCTAAATAGTTCATAAAGCTAACAGAATGCCATTATAAATTTCAACTTTACTACACTCTGACTCCATATAATATAAAGTAACGACTAATCGACTATTAAATTAGTCGTCGACTATTTTAATAGTCGATTAGTCGACTATTAAAATAGTCGACTAATGGTGGCAGCCCTATTTTCCAATAATGTGTGTGCTTATGTCTGTTATTTTGTGAAATATTGTCTTCTATTAACAAAAGTTGTCTCCAAATGTGTATAGCATTTTAAGAATTGCTATGATGTTTTTCATCTGTTAACATAAACGGCACGTTTGTCTCCTTTTTGCAGTTTGATCCCAGCTACAGAGCGATTGGTTTACAGACTGCTCATGTCCTGTCTTTCAGATCTGTCCAAGAACCGCCTGTGTGAGCTCCCAGAGGAACTGTGCCAGTTCATCTCTCTGGAGACGCTGAGCCTGTACCACAATGGAATGCGCTCGCTGTCCTCCAACTTGGGAAACCTGCAGGCGCTCACCTACCTCAATCTCAGGTGAAACCAGCACCACCAGTGTGTTTTGGAGCAGAGCTGTTGATTTTGTAGAGTCAACACTATGAGAAATAAATACTTTAATACTTGATTACTTGACTTTATATATTCAATTTCAGTTGTTTTTATGACATTTTTTAAAGAACGTAGATGTTACATTTTGGGGCTTCATGAGGCATGTTTTCACATCTATAGTTTTACATGTACATGTTGAGTACAGTGTCCGAGAGAGACGTAAGACTGAGACTGTGGGAACAATAGATCAGTGTTTTCCAACCCTGGTCCTCGGGGCACACTGTCCTGCATGTTTTCCATGTTGCCCTGCTTATGCACACCAGATTCAGCTCATCATCAGGCTCAGCAGAAGGGTTGGATTAAAAAAATGCCGGACAGTGTGCCCTGAGGACCAGGGTTGGGAAACACTGCAATAGAATACCTTTCTTTGTTTTTGTCAAGGTTCAGTGATTGTGCAAAATGGCCATACTGCACAGATGAAAAGAATAATCAATATATATTTTAGATCAATGCTGTTTGAGAACTGAGAACTCATTTAGCTCCTCACTGTCATGTCTCAAATATCTACAGAAACTCCCCATCATTTAGGAAAACCTTTGATAACTGCTCCAAAACGGTCCAAATGTCTAAAATGTTTGATCTTAAGGTCTTATTTTAGAGCAGGGCTCTGCAACCTGAGCCTCCGGAGCCACATGTGGCTTTTTTATCCCTCCATTGTGGCTCTCTGATTAAATAAAAATCAAGTTTTTCATTTTAAATAGTAACTAAAGTAAAAAATAAACTCAAACTTTATTCTATCATTTACAAACAGTTGAAGAACTGTATCAGAGGCTCCTGGCATTACCATAATGTTCCAACAATCCATAAAGCGGTTCATAGTTTAACAGTTGAGCTACTACATTTTGACAGGTTTGTGATCGCCAAGCACCACAAGAAGATCTGTGGAGGTCAGTAACCACAAACAAAAAGTATATTTGAGGGTTATTAAGTAGATTGCCCTCTTAAAGTTGAAAAAATACAGTAAGGGTCACTAAATTAGGTCTGATTTCATTTTGGTTAGCTAGATTTATGCATTTCTGGCAGAAATGCACCAGAAACCGAAAAATAAACTGTTTTTGACTCATTATATTATCCTAAAGTTCAGGGGTGTCAAACTCAATCTCACAAGGGAACAAAATCCAAAACACACCTTAAGTCGCGGGCCGGACAGGATAAGCATTTAATGAACACTATAAAACTACATTTTAAAACTTTAAAACCGTGAATTTTTAACATCATTATGAGCCAGATGTATAACATTAGCTGGTGTGAATGCTGTAAGCTGAATTTGACCGCTGAAGATGCTAGTGCTGATAGCTGAAAACACGGAAGCTGAAATCAAACTAAAATATTAGCTAAATGCCAAATTACCCTAAAAAACAAAACAAACCCAACAACCTAGTTCAGACAAAACAACCCAAATGTCTCATTAAGAGTTGAAGGTTCTAGACCCCTGCCTTAGGATCAAGGGCAGCACAACATCTGGAAGTACTCTAGTTTTTATAAAGCTCTTCAACCTCAATCCTTTGACATTTATCCTCTAAATGTTTTTATGTCTCATGTTGTGACTTTAAAGGCTAGAAAACACAGAAAACATCTGAAGAAGCAAACCCAACGTTCTCACATCTGGATGCTCCTCTCGTAGAATCTTTCTCCTATTGGACATGTTAGCTCTGACGAATGTTCTTGTGCAGGATTGTGACGCTCCTTGTTGTGTGTCTTTGTCTGTGCAGTCGTAACCTCCTGTCCAGTCTACCGCCGTCAGTGTTCCAGCTCTCCCTTCTGCGAGTGCTCATCCTCAGCAACAACAAGCTGACGTCGCTGCCGTCCAGTGTGTTCTCTCTGACTCACCTACGACAGCTGGTAGCACACACTCCGCCGTCAGTCTCTGCTGCTGGAGGAACCTCCTCAGACGTGGTGTGGTTTGTCTTCCAGGATGTAAGCTGTAACGAGCTGCAGAGTTTGCCAGCAGAGCTCTGTCAGCTGGAGTGCCTGAGGGACCTCAACCTGCGGAGGAACCAGCTCACCACTTTGCCTGAAGGTGAGAGCAGTATTTTCAGCTCCATCATCTGTTTGGTTTCAGCCATAGAACAAGTTTCAGATTCTTAGCCTCTTTTTCGGTTTTTGGGGATATTTTGAAGTTTAGCTATTTTTTAGCTACATGCTAGCTGTTTTGGCTAACCTAAGTTTTATTTTTTTTGGTTTATGTGTTAATTTGGCATTTAGCTAATGTTTTAGCTGGATTTCAGCTTCAGTGTTTTCAGCTATCAATTTCAGCATCTTCAGCTAGCAGCACTAGCATCTTCAGATTCAGCTTAATCTTTTATTTAAAGTTTTATTTTTCCTTTTAACATCAACATGTTAAGGGACTCCAGTTGAAAATGATGGAAATGTGTCTACAATCTGGCATATTTATATTTGTTTTAACATCCAACTCCTGTCATTGAAGGAAACCTGTCACAATCCTTCCACAGTAATCACGAGTGCATTCTCTGTGGACAGTCCCTCTGCCTCCTGAAGATCTGAGTTTGTCTTAAGGAAACTGTTCAGTTTCCTCTCAGTCTCTTAGCTTAAGGCTCCGGTGATGCTAACACAAGCTGAAACACCGTATGAGCCTGGTACAGACAGGTCATCTACAGACGTTGCTGCTGAAATGTTGTTTTTAATGTTCTTGTTTTCAAAAATCTCCTATCAAAATAATATTGTCCTGAGATAATAACATGTGTCGACTGAGCCTTTCCCTCTCTCATCATCTAGAAATCTCCGAGCTCCCGCTAGTTCGGTTAGATGTGTCCTGCAACCGAATCGCGAATGTGCCCTTGTGCTACCGCCACTTACGGCATCTGCAAATCATCTTGCTGGACAACAACCCGCTGCAGATGCCGCCCGCCCAGGTCTGCTCCAAGGGCAAGTACCACATATTCAAGTACCTGAACATGGAGGCCTGCAAGAGGAGCCAAAGCGAGCTGGAGAAACACCTCAGGCCCACCGGGTTCAGCAGCTGGTGAGAAGCACTGAAGTTCCATTCTCTGTCACAGTCTATGCATGTTGTTAAGCTTTTCATGTCTATTAAAGTGGAACTTCACAGAATCGTCCAGTAGAGAAAATAAAAACATTTCACTGATGATCAGGTTTATATTATCAAGTCATAAAAACCCATTTGCCTGATCCAGTCTAAAATTCAGTTTATCACTCACTGACAGAAGAATAAAACTGATGAGACACAATGCATTATGGGAAAGAGGAGTGGAAGCTTGACTGACATCTATGAGCAACAGTTTGGTTTCCTGCAGAGACAGAGAAACACAAAATCTTTAACAGACGGTAACTTATTAACCGTTTTCAGGATAATCCAGCAGATTCTAAGGGAGAAAAGCGGCTCATCCTTCACAATCCACTGGAGTTATCGTGTTAACGGTTGGAAAGTTACACCAAATCAAAGAACATAAAGACTGGAGCTCCGGAGTGAAGGGGTTAAGTTTCTACAGAAAACTCACTCACATAAGTTTGTAACGCTCCTAACCGTACCTTCATTTTATAATATTATCATATTATGCACTTTGTCTGAAACTACTCCGACTAAAGCGGATTTTCCTCACAGTTTAAGGTTGTTTTAAGGAATAAACAGTCTCATAAGCTTTGTCAGTTCCAAAGTCAAGCATCACTGTAATCACAGAGCGGCAAACTGAGCTTTAAAACAACCTTTAGGTTTTTACTCTTTTTCTTGCTGCCTCTTTTTAGTGTGAATGCTGTGTCACTGTAGTGATTCTCCCGCTCCTTTCACTACGTTTTTCAGCATGTAAAAACTCAAACAACGTTCAGCTTGTTCAGGACATTACTACTTGTATTTTTTCTTAGTTATAAACTTTATAGGTTTTTAAATATTGAGCAAAATATATTTTTATGGAGAGTAAAATATTGAAAGTTATTAAAGGTTTAAGTTGATTTATTCTGAGATAATATTCATGCATTTTTAGTATTCATAATTATGTTAAAAAGTTACAGTTTTAAAGTTTAAAAAATGTAGTTTTAGAGTGTTCAATAAACGTTTATCCTGTTCGTCCCACGACCTGATTTGTTTTGGATTCTGAGTGAGTTTGACCCCCCTGCATCAGACATTTGCTGGAGTACAGAACTGGAAATGAGAGCAGGAGCTGCTCCCTCTGGATCAGTGACTGTCAGTCTACCAACAGTCTGTGTGAGGAGCAGCTGCTCTCCTGTTTGACTCCCGGCTGTGCTTCTCGTTTCCTGCAGCCTGTCGGACCACGAGCTGTTCACCAATCTGGACTCTGGTTTCAACAGTGTGGACAGCGGCAGCAAACGGTGGTCTGGGAATGAGGTAAAGTGCTGCACAAACTCTGGCCCGTTTGGGGTCGATGTACATAATGCCACTTATTAAAGAGCGAAGGCTTTTTCAGAGTTGGTGATGTTCTCCAGGCTTCCATTTCCTGCATTGAATGTGGTCATTAGTGAGGGGAAGGCAGCAGCAATGAGGATGAGAGATCGCATCAATTTCAGAATTGATTTTGAAGTTCTCTTAATGGTTTATAAAGGTTTTAATGGGCCTTCTCATTTGAGTGATCTGCTTTTAAAGTATGAACCCTGAGGTCCTCTGGTCCTGGCCTCTTAGTTGTTCATAAGGTCAAGACCAAAACAATGGTGAGACCTCACTCCACCTCTCCCGTCCTGGCCTGTGGAACAGCCTGATGGGGAGCCTAAGACACTGCAGAGGTGTTTAGAGGACCCACCTTTTTAAATCTGGCTTACACATGACTTTGTAATTCAGGGTTTTTCCTGCATAGAGACTTTGGTGGCGGGCGCCACCACCTAATTTACAAGCATCACCAGGTCCTGCTGTTTAATCAAACACATGATCAAGTGTTCCCAAGAAACGATCTGTCAGTCATTTGTAACTGCAGTTACACCCACCCACCAGTAAGGGCGGGTTGCGCTGTGTCCAAATTAGTGCATCAACATGAGGCAGTCAAAGACATAAGGTGTGTTTGAGATGACCAAGGCAGACCCAGCGCTGTGCAGATTGCCTGCAGCGCGGTGCATGCTGGTTAGTTTCTGTCACCGACATCACATGTGCGCCGTCAAGAGATATCACGAGAAAAGTGCAGGTTCAAGGTGCCTTCCTAAGCCAGCGCAGCCAGAAAATAGGTCCTGTGCTGGCTGCAGGCCGCCTTGAGGACTACAAAACAATGCATTGTGGGAAACGCTGTCCTGACAGTTCTTGTAGTTTGACGTGAAACTGATCAGGAGGGACTGGAGCTAAATGAAGGAAATCTGTGTATTTTGCAACTCTTTCTGGAAGGTAGTGAATCACTGATGAAAAAATAAACTATTTCACATAATCTGTTGTCATGTGTGCTATAGATTCCTTTTAAAATTAACTTTAAATTCTATTTTATTTGTTTATTTGGGACGTGCATATGAAATTCATCCAGTGGCTGTCTTTTATCTGCTTTCCTCTGAGTCCGTGTTCTCGTACAGTCTCGCCGTTCACCTTCATCTCAGGCGCCTTTACCCGCCCCCACCAGCAGCAGGTTGGTCTCGGTGTCGATGCAGGCGAGGCCCCGGATCATCTCAAACACACCTATTAACTTCCCCTCAAATCCAGTTTTAAATGTAAATAAAAGGAGAAAAAAGAAGAACAAAAGAGGTTTTTTCTGTGAAACACAGGGATGGGTATGACATCGCAATCAAAAAAGGAAAATATTAGGGCTAAAACTGATCCCGGATCATCCATGGTCCATACGGATCCATCCCTCCTCCCCCCCAATGCCGCTACGTTCTTCACGCACATATTTTAAACCGTCTTTATTTTACATGTTACTTGCTTCTTAACAGTTATCCAAAACCCTACGTTTCCACAGAGTGTGGGAGAAGCTTCCATCAAAAACTTTACTCGAACTCGTCATAGATGACGCGCATACAGAGAGATCAGGTTAATCTATTTTGAAGAGCTGAATAAGAGCATTGGTGCACGTCTCCGTGTCTGAGTTCAGATCTCCTGGTGAAGAGCAGCCGCTGCTCCGTACAGAACTGCACCATCAGGGGAAGGCAGTATGGCAAGCCAAAAGGATCAAAAATCACTCGGAAAAGCAGGCATGGCGGTACCTCACCTGCACATGAACTATGGATAATAATCCTTATTTGAAATATTTAAATGTTCCCATAGTTAGTTTCAATACTACAATTAATACAAAAAATAATGAAAGTTTTATTTTAACTTTTTCTGCAAAGGAAAAACTACATATTCATCATTCTTTTCTTTTGTAGTTTTTGTAGATTTGATCT
Organism: Oryzias melastigma; assembly: GCF_002922805.2. NCBI lineage: Eukaryota > Metazoa > Chordata > Actinopteri > Beloniformes > Adrianichthyidae > Oryzias > Oryzias melastigma. The sequence goes on from NC_050529.1 coordinate 24,854,510, forward strand.
CCAGACATGTAAATGTCATCAGAAACTAAATGTTTTTAAATGTTTGTTTATGTTCAAATTTTAAGGATGTGTTAGTGTATATTTATCCCTTGAAGTACTTTATACGTCTTCTCAAATATGCTTTAAAGCTTTTCAAAAAAGTAATATTAGGCTTTAATCTTCTGGTTTTTCTTGTTGTTTTTTTTCACTTTTTACTTATCTGAAAATGATCTGAATCATGACCCAAAAAACTGTGACCCTAAAACCTGTGACCCTAAAACCATGACACAATCCGTACTGTGAGTTTTGTGATCGGTTACATCCATATTGAGTATTGTTTCCTCTATAACTGTATACATCTAGCCATACATAAATAGATACATCTGTGTTCCAGGAAAAACAGGGAAAAAACCCTGTAATTGTTTAATTTTATTTATTTTTTGTTTATAGTTAAAGGTCTTTGTGCTTCCTAATGGGTGAAAAAACTACAGTTTGACAAACATTATCATATGTCCTTCTACAATAGGAACCATCCCAATATTACCCCTGTAGCTAATAATCTATCCAGACGTGCCTGCAGCATGTCTCCTAATGATGCTAAACACTCCAAAAAAGGAAACTTGACTGAAGTTAACGAGCCAAAGAAGCCTAATGACGGCAACAGCAGGAGATTTGCTTTGAAAGAGCTGATTCTCCCCTCACGTTCAGGATCAATTCTTGAGCTTCTGTAAGGTTTCCAGCAGTCGGTTCCTCCCTCCCAGGATGCGTGATCATGTGAGAGGCTGTTGTTTCTTCAGCTCACACTAGGGCACAGCTATAGTGAAGCTCCATGCTGCTAAAGAAATCTTCATCTCTGTGCAACACGCAGGACAAACATGCAGTCCACGGCAGCTCTTTTCTCATGGTGATGAATGTCCATGAAAGTCTATGAGTCTTCAAGGTTCTAACTGGAGCTCAGCAGCACTTACCTGGCGTTATAGCTGAGCTTCATCCTCATTGGTTGATGGACTTACACTTTAGTGAATGATTGAGTCTTTGTGTTTCTGTGCTCAGTCAGCAGATGATTTTTCAGAGCGCTCTCTTCGTTTGGCTGAAGTCAGCCGGGATCAGAGGAACCTGGAGGAGAAAGAGGAGGAGGAGGAGGAGGAAGGCCGCTCCCTGCCAGCCGTCAGCAGAGGAGAGAAGCGCGTCTGCTGTAAGACACTGTTGTTTGTTTATCCTCATGTTAGAGCGAGGATCTTTGCTTTTATTCCTTTAAGACAAGATTTCTGTTTGCCAGGTAATGGAGACGCAGAGCAGGTGGACTTCATCGACAGCAACGTCACAGAGGAAGAGGAGGAGGAGCTCCGGGTAGACGCCCCCACTCCACCTCTGGTACATCAGTCATCCTGTTCAGCGTTTTTGTTTTTGTAATGACAGAGATGACGATTGTCTGACTGATCTACAGGAGCAGAAAGAAGCATCTTCCCCGTCTCAGAGTCAGGACTCGGCAACAAACAGGTCAGTGTCTGCTCGAGGTTTCATAAAGCCCTGTTCCTCTGGAGGACCAAACAGCAGCAACATGTCTTCCTGTCAGTCTGTGCCAGCTGGGTTTTAGTCCTCAGACGTTCAGGAAAAGTTCTGCACAGAAATGTGTCTGAAACCAGAAGTAACTGATAAAACACTGGAATCTGAGGGTAATGGATTAGTGTCTTCGGCCTTCTCCTGTCTCTGGGTAAACTCCTGTTCTGAAACTGTAGCAAAGACCCCTCACTCTTCCTCTTTCATCCCTTCCTCATCCTCTGACGAGCTCACCTCAGAGGTCATTGAAACTGCTGGGAAAAGTCAACAGGCTGCTGGACTTATTGGAGCTAACATTGGAGCTAACACTGTCTTCTAGAATAGACTAGAATAAACAAATGTCCACATTTGTGTTTGGCTCTTGAAATAAAAGAATAAAAGCAAAGCTAGAGGAACGGAGAGGTCAGATCTTCTGGGATCTAAGCCTGTGACCACGGCGAGGTCCAGCTGTCCAGCAGTCATGTGGTCGAGCATACCAGCAGGCTCTGAACTTCCTGGTGATCTTTGAGCCACGTCTCCATCTGACACACAAGGCTGCTCTGTCTGAAACCCCAGCCATGTCTTTGACCTCCCGTTCATCTGTTTGCTGCAGGCTTAATCATTTGTTCTGTGTGAAGAACTCACAAAGCTAACGCAGAGAAAAACATTTAGATAGACTGACGGTGACTGTTCCTCCTCCGGTCTGCTCACATTAGCTTTCAGTTTCTTATGTTTTGTCTCTAAATAGAGAATAGATGGAGTCCAGCATTAGTGTCAGTGCATGTCTCAAGGTGCTTTCATGATTCATGCCCCGCCCCTCTTTCATCATGAAACCAATTTGCTGCTAATCGCCTGTCAAAAATTGTGTTCCTGAGTTTGACGCTGCAGCTGCATGTGGGAGGAGCTACCAGCTAATGTTTTTAGGATGATCATTATGGATATCTTATTTAGAATGTATGAAGACACGGATGACGTTGAGGAATCAGGTTTATTTATATTGAAGGTTTCTACAAAAACATCAATAATCATGTCTCCATGTTTGGGTTATGATTATTATTCAAACATTTTCCTGGTACAGGGTGCTGTGTCTGTATGACAGCCACTTCCACGGTGTTTCTGTGTTTCTGTGGCTGAGCTTGAAGCCTGACTGTCTAGAATTAATCTGAGGGATAAAAAATACAATTAGGAGATCTTTTTCTTGTTTCTTAAATGTCTGGATGAGGCCCGAGCCAGCAGCCTCTGCAGTCTGGAGGTTTTCCTGATCTCCCTCCACTGCCTATGACTGAAAAGCTAGAGATAGGAGCTCCAGTGGCTTTGCTGTTATCACTCTTAGTGTAGAAAATTATGCAGACGCATCATTGATCCCTCATTGAGTTCTGGTCACAAGGAACCAATAGTGTTGTTAAGGCTGTGTCTGCTGGTGACCCCGCTTCGCTGCACGGTTCCTCCCCTCAGACGCGTCTTTACATGATCAGACTTTGTTTCACGAGACAGAACTCCCTGTTAGTGAACGCGTGACACCACAGGAATTTCAGAATGAATGCACGTAAACGAGCCGTTTGTGAAGCAGATAGTGGCACAGATATGGCAGCAGTGGGATTGTTCTCTCAGCAAGTCCCACACAGATGTGGGCTAAATACAGATTTCTTCTGATCCACTTCTGTTTTACACATGATGATCAGAACAGTGGATTCATACATTTATTAGGTGTTTGCTTTGGTGAGTGAGTGATGTCATATTTGGCATTTTAGAAAAAGTAGAGTCTGAATGACATTAAAATGCAGGGCTCTATATAATCCTGCACTTTATAGTCTTAGGGTCAGTGAGAGAATTCAGACTCAGCCTTAGTGAACTTTTGACCTCATGTGTGACTCCAGGCCATTGTTCACCAGGCTCACGTTTGATGGGCTCATGCCAAAGCTAACATCCTCACTTACCGTCTACGACCAGCAGCAGAGGTCTGCTCCTCCCGCTCTGTGGAAGCTGGGACACGAATGCTCCAGATTCTGGCCTGCTGCACTTCCTGTGGGACTTCTAATAATAGAAGAGATGGAAGTGAAAAGAACTTCCACTCCTCGGATCCTGCTTTGACACAAACTCACAGGAAGGACTTCCACACGAGTCTGGTGGAGTTACAGGCGAGAGTCTTAACTGTCTTTAGGGTTGAGCCGCAGTTTTAAAAAATCCTGTTTTTAGAGTTTTTAACATGTCTGTGTGTTATTTTTCTTCTGAAAGAGAACAAATGTAATAAGAAATCATTTTGTTTGTGGATTTCCGAGTATTTCTCCTTTTAAATCAATCAAACTGTCTTGGACAGACTCTGTCTGAATGAATGATCTTCTTTCCATCAACAGCTCTGCTGCACATGCACTAAACCCTCATCTGTTCCTAGTGTCTAGTTCAGGTTCTGGAGAAGAGAAGATGGTATCTTCACATTGACTGCAGTCAAATGAGCCGCCGTTCACATTTCTGTGGTCAAATCAGCATCACTGGATTTTTGGTGTGAGTTTCATCCAATACTTACGGTAGCAGGACTGAGAACGCTGGAAAATCTCCACCAGACTCCACGGAGCTTCTTGATGTGACCACGGAAATGTGAACGGCGGCTCATTTGACCGCAGTTGGAAAGGATTGTAAATCAATGAAAGAGCATTTTGATGTTAGCTTTGATTATTTTATCAAGAACTCTGAGAAACCAATGATTGAATGTATTGATCACAGTCAATAAACATTGGAGAATTAGCTAAAAGAGTCTTTGGTGAACCGGAAGGAGAAAGAATCAGGATTTTGGAGGAAGTTCTGTCCATGAAGATCTTCACTTCCTCGTCCAGCTGACATCCGGGTCAGAACCATACGGCTGGACATTACCCAGATTGATGGAGGTTTTTATGTAGCAGAGGTGAAGATTTATGCTAGAGAGACACAGAGCTGTGTCCGAATACAACCTCCTCATTATATAGTGTGTTCATCATTTTCTAGTTCTGTCTGAATCTACTAATTCCAAAATTGAGTGCACTAGAAATTTCCCACAAGTCTTTGCGAAAAACTAGCGTCTCAATGCTCACTAGATTAGCAAATATAGACCACAATGCATTGCAGTCACACAATAAAATCATAGATAAACGTTGGGAAATGTTTGTATGGATTTGATTTTGACTTCATGAAATCGGTGACGTCATATTCAGTGTTTGTAAAAATGAAAGAAAAATAGTGAGCATCATGTCTGCATTGCCTTTAAAATCCAGCACACCATATAGTTTTTTAAATAACCACATAGCTGTCATAATCAGACAGAGGGTATCAGGGGTGGAGCTCCAAAAGCCACGCCCCCTTAGAGGATATTTTAGAAACAGAGGCTTCAGAACAACATGAAAAATGTCTTTTTAAGACATTTAGGTCGTGGGATTTTGGTTAAAACCTTCATAATCAGAATTGAAACACTACTGGGAGCGATTTTTTAGATAAAAAATTGTCAGGGGGATTTAAAGTGAATTGTTGAAAAACCTCAAATAGTATATTTTAAAAGCCAGTTGTGTAAGGTTTTTAATGGAGGAGCTGTTATGGATCCGTTTGGATCAAATGATCAGTGATTCATCTTCAACAATGAACGCTGGAACGTTTGGAACCAGCTTACTTCTGTCCAGGGTCACGGGGTCACCGGAGATACCAGCTGCTGTTTGTGGAGGAGAAGTTCACTCTGGACAGTTCTCCAAAAACATTATTTTCTGCAAATATGAACGTGTGGGACCTAAACCGGATCTCTTGTGGTGCTGAACATCCTCCTCATGGATGTTCAGCTTAAATCCTCTTTTTCTTTCCTCTCCTCCACAGTTCTGACTGAACCTGAGGAAGATCTGCTGCTTCATGTGTCAGTGTGGGTGATGGACTGAAGCTCTGTGTCTCTGCCTCTCTTCCAGATCCAGCCTCCACATGGAGGTGGACTCTAGTGCTTCAGCGTCCTCCTTGCCCTCCAGCCCCTCCCTGGAGGAGCGCCGAGGCCCCAGCACGCTCTTCATCTGGCAGGAGCGAGAGCGGCTGCAGCAGCAGAAGCAGAAGGCCAGGTACGCAGAGGGGAAGCAGACTGGTTTACACCTATGTCCCACAGTGGACCTCACTAGAGGATGAGCTCTCACTAAAACTTTCATTTTCAGTTTGTTGAAGTCATCAGTCAAAACAGGAAATCTTCCAGCATCTGTGCCTCAAACAGGAAGCAGCTCATGGTAAGCAGCATGGATCCATGCACTTCACTTCATAGGATCTTCTTCAGCTCTGGTGAAGCTGTTGTCTCTGTCTCCCCCTAGTGGTAGCTCACCAGAGAACGGCAGCGCGCCCGCTGGCCTGCGGCACCGATGTGTGGTAGGTGTCCTTCCTGTGCCTGAGCAGCTGCATGTTCTCCGCTCTAATCCTCAGCGTCTGCTTCCAACAGAGCGCCGACCAGATGAACACCACCCCCCCCACCGTGCTTCTGCAGCGCTCCAGCAGCAGAACAGGTACAGCCCTCCCCAGAACAAAACACTTCAGCTTCAACTGAGAGAATACGTTTGGAACTGTAGAAAGCCAAGCAGCAGCAGTGCTTCCAGGAAAGACAGAGAACTTGTTTCTGCAGGACGTGATTTGTTTGTTTTAGGCGTTTTCTCTCATTTATTTATCTTCCATGTAGATTTTCTTTGTGTTTTACTAAAGCAATACCGCTCTTCCATGGTTTTCTGTGAAAACTGAATCCTCTCTCTTCTCTTCCCATCAATCAGACGTCCCGTCCTCTCCCAAGACTTCCTCTCCTCCTGGTCAGGCTCAGAAACCAAACAGCTTCCTGTTTCGCGGCTCCTCGCGCAGCAACGTCAAACCCGCTCAGGCCGTCTTCACTCTCGGGGAGTCGGGCAGGAGCGAGTCACGGACAACGCTGCGCTCGCCTAAAGAGGAGAGGTCGGACGTGATCCAGCTGCGGAGGGTAAGCACAGAAACACCGTCACAGCAGTAGCGTCGGGGATTGACCTTTGGCTGCAGCTCTCCCCCTCAGCCCTGAAGATCAGTCCTCCAGAACTTCAGATATTTCCCTTAAAACATCCGAGAAAACATCTCTGGTTCACATTTAGTAGTAAACAAGGACTCTTAAGTGTGTCTTCAGACTATTTATCATAAGAGATCAGAAAACACTCGATGAGTGTGGTTATTCATACGCTCGATGAAAGCAGGAATCTGTCGTTATGAAAGATGTCAACAGTAGAGCTGTGTCCAGGTGCTCAGATACTCGCCATCTGATCCTGAAAATTCCAGTCCGAATATTCGCAGTGTCAAAGATAGCTGATTAATGACCTTTATAAATATAATAGATTGTAGTGAAATATTATTCAGGAACGATGTATTTATTGCTCGGAATTGCAGGATAATGTTGGACTTTAAGAAAACTGAAAGATCTGTTTACTCTCACTGGAAGTAAACACATCTTCATGACGGTGAAGCTTCCGGTTTTCAAAGTAAAACTAGCGAGAGCTTTTTTCTGTTCAGAAACTGAGACTGAAGTTCTGCTCACTGACATACAGTAAGTTCTGAACAGAACAAATGAACTTTAACATCTGAGCTTTAGCTCCAGTGTTTACATGCTTTTGTTATGGTAACTCGTCAACAGTTGATCTAATGAACGAAACTCCAGTAGATTCTGAAGCAGAGAAATGCAGCCTGGTGCTGATCTGCAGCTCTGCACCGCTGGAGGACGGATGTAATCAATGTGAATCAGCTGATTCTGTCACAGAAAAAAATGACTTTTTATGCTTTTTATGTTGTTTGTGTTCCTGCTGAACTTAACCAGAAGGTAAAAAAAGTAACGAAAAACACAATTTCCTTCCATCTAAATCTTCTTTTTTTGATCAGTTTTGTTCATTCTGATCTCCTTTCCTAAATATAATGATGGTGATTCAATGCATATAAATCATTTCAATGTTCAGCCATCCAGTAAATACACATAGCAACAAACATTATTTTAGAAAGTAAGAATTGTGGTTTTATTTGTGAATCGGATCTCCACCTAACTAGTCAGGGTCAACACTTTACTGAGTCTCTCATAGAGAATTATTGGCTGAAAAACCCAAATGGAAGTTCTTAGTGTTGGTACTTATCGTGGTTCTGGATGGTTTCCACAGGTTCACGCTGCTGTTCATGAGTGTTCTTCAGCAGCTGACATTTTCTTATTTGAGCTATTTTCATTGCTTCTGCTAAAGCTTTACATAAATACGAGGTCTGCAGAAGTTTTACCATCTTTTATTAACTTTTGGAAAGCAGAAATGTCTGTATTTGAACACATCAATTGTGACTTTGTGTTGGAGCTTAAAGAGTCATCTTCTGATCTGTTGTTAAATCGTTCTCCGAGCTCTTTTCATTAAAATGATGCCACATCTTTTAATCTCCTGATTCAGAATAAAGAAATATTAAGAATCTAAGTTTTCATTTTCTTATGTCTTCCATCAGGAGAAAGTTCCACAAGAACATGTTAAAAACTCCATTCTTATTGGAGCTCTTCACATTTGTGGACGTTTGTGTGAAGTTGATCCAATATCTGAGCATTCTTGTAAACTAACCCGCTGTGGCTCTGCAGACTCTGGAGACCCGGCTGAAGATGACGCTGCCGGAGGATCTGGGCGAGGCTCTGTCTAACGGCACCGTCCTGTGCCAGCTGGTCAATCACATCCGACCGCGCTCCATCCCCATCATCCACGTCCCGTCCCCTGCAGTGGTGAGTGTGCACAGCCACCGCAGACATCCTCTTCCTCTCTCAGGACTGATGTCTGATGATATCACATCAGTCCTGGTGCCAGAAAAACCACATTGGAGCTGGGGATATCCTGATCAGACCGTGTGATTGGCTCAGATCACTTCATTGTTTAAGCTGCTTCATAGAAGTGCTCTGTTTAAAGGGTAACCAAACCCTAAATCAACTTTAGTTTGTCTGTTGATCTCTATAAATGGGTCTTTTAAAGTGCTGTCTGTTGGTCATTGACACAGTTTGACAAATTAAAATAAACTTGTTTAATTCTTGGAAATATAGTCAAAAACAGTCTGTGTGCTGCTCCCTACAGGTTGAATCGAGGTATTACAGTTGAATTTTGTGATTGGTCAAACCATGTAGCTTTCAGAAGTCTGACATCTGCAGCTCCAGTAATGATACCAGTCCTGTTCCCAAGCCCCGCCCCTCTGACTGGATTTTCATAATTGGCTGTGGGTGGAGTCAGCCTCCAACTTCCTGGTTTGGTTACCCTTTAAGTGATAAATGATAAATGTGAATAAAATGAAAATAGGGACCAACCAGGATCAGTTATTACATTTTTTTCCAAAATGTTTTACAAAAGTATTGGATCAAAAATCAAATGACTGAACCAAAATCATCATAAAGATGTCTGGATGGCAGGGCTGCCACAATTAGTTGACTGATTGACTGTTAAAATAGTTTATTAGTCATTACTTCATATTATATTGAGTCAGAGTGTAGTAAAGTTGAAAGTTATGATGGCATTCTGCTAGATTTAAGGACTATTAAGCTTCTTTGGCTAATTTGGAGTTTAGCTAATATTTCAGCTACATGCTAGCTGTTTTGGCTAACTTAGTTTTTTCAGTTTTTTATGCTAATTTGGCATTTAACTAATATTTCAGCTGACTATCAGCTTCAGCATCTTCAGCTATCAGCACTAGCATCTTCAGTGGCCAAATTCAGCTTCCAGCATTCACACTAGCATTATCACAGGTAATGTTATATATCTAGTTTTTAGTTATTTTAAAGCTAATGACAGTTAAGATGTGAGCTTTACATCCAGTTTGAGCATTACCCGATTAGTCGACTAATCAGAAAAAATAATCTGTGATAAGTCGACTTTTAAAATGATGGTTTACCTACTGGATGGAGAGGAAGATGCTGTATTTCTGTGCTGTGAAGAGAGCATATTCAGGATTTATGATCTGAACCTTCAACTGTTTGCAGCCAAAGCTCAGCTCCCCAAAGTCTCGACTCAACGTGGAAAACTTCCTTGCTGCTTGCCGTAAGCTGGGCGTTCCTGAGGTGAGTGATGAAGCTGGCGTGTGGGTGGGGAGGATGTTCCGTGTGCTGGCTTTGTCCTCGCGTGTCCCGTTTTTAACCTGGTTGTGTGTTCTGTGTGTTGTTTGTCCAGACTGAAGTGTGTGCGTGCTCTGATGTGCTTCTGTGTAAGCTGTCCGCTGTGCTGCGATGCGTGACGGCTCTGCTGACCACGGGAACGGCCACGAAGGAGGACGCCGTCAGCTGCTCTCCGCCAGCGTCTTCCTCCCCGTCCTCTGTGTCCTCGCTGCTGTCGGCAGACTTCTTCTTCTTCTACTGTGCTGTCATGACTCTGCTCTGCGCCTTCTACTACTGCCTGCTGCCCTAACGCTGATGAGGACGATGGACGCCATCACTGAGGCTGCAGCTGCTCCGCCTCTTCAGTGAACTCTACAGACCACATGACAGCGTCAGCTGTTCTCCGCCGCTCGTACTGATAGATGCCCTAAACCAGCTCGACCTTAAGCAGCCGGCCGTCCCTCTGGAACACGCGGGGGCTTTGTGAGGGTGGAGTTAGTCTGTGGCAGAGAAGATCTTATTGGTTGAGATGCTAAAGCGTCCAGCGTTCAGACCCCCCCTCTGGTTGCTGAAACGCATTTGGACCAAACCGTAGAAGCTGAAGTGAGCGCGCAGCTGCTCGTCAGTCAAACCAAACGTCTCTGTTGCCTCAAGAGGACTAACTCTGTTGTTGGTCTTAATTTGGCCTTTTTTTGACTAAGATACGATGAGTTTGTGATGTGGGGGTTGTCGGGCCGGCTCAGTTACGTTGTCCCGATCAGAACCCATGCAGTTCTGGTTCCCGTCATGCATGGAAACCTTTGGGCCTGAACGAAAGAACTCTCAGGTAACTTTAAAAACTCGACGCTGCAGGAAGATTTGAACCCTCTGGGTTCCTGTAGTTGCTGCTGAGGAAAGTACTGCTGGTTTGTGCCTGCAGAGCAGTGGTGGCTCTCTGAAGTTCCCTCAGACTGAACTGTGAATGTGACTTTTCTTTGGAGGCGGGTGGATGTGAGGTGATGGAGGTAGTTTGACATGAGAGCTGCTGCTCCACAGACGGTACCGACCCTTCCAGAAGGTCAGACGGACCCCCCTTTTCTTCACTGGCCTGCTTGTATAGATGTAAACAAGTTATTAAATTATTTCTTTTATTAATTTATTTTGTTCTGGTTTGTGGTGCAACAACAGAGACGTGTTGTTTTCACACAAATCCTCCTTTTGTCTGTGCAGTGGACTGTCATACTTTAGTCCTTCATGATGGATTCGGATGGAAAATAAAGTTTATCTGAGGTGTAGAGGTCTAGTCTCCTCTGACGAACAGATTACCTGTGATGTAAAGTGAAGGAGGATCACTCACATCTGTGGCATCAGGGTCTGTCTTTAAAGACGTCCAGAACTGCTGATTCAGCAGGTCAATCGCTTCCACTCCCAGCATGCACTCTGGGGACTTTCTGTTTCTCACTTTCAAAAATGGAAATTCTGTTACGATGTTTCTGTTACGTTTTCTTGAAGTAAAATTATTGGATTTCGGTCGGAATGACTGCAGCTCAGCTCAGAACTGGAGGCTTGATTACCAGATGATCTGTTGCATGATGGGTAGAAGGAGAAGCTGAGGCTGAAAGTGCAAACAGTTGACTGTTTTCCGCTCGGCTTTGTCCCGACAGATCGTTTGAGTCCCGTTTGCTCTTTGCTGTTACAGAAACAGGTCTGACGGGTTTTAGTCAGGAGAGATTTTCTACAGTTTCCATGAGATGTATATTTTACTAAGTGAAAGTGGATGAAGAATGCGTTCACTGGTTTAGACCAGAGCATGTTAGTGAAACAGAGATGCTGTTGTATTTTATATTTATAAAATGCCTTCCGTTCCTTTCTACAAATCTTTATGTCAAATGTTTTCTTCCTGCTGTAAAGAGATTATTAAAAATGCAACTTGTGATACGTTTGTGCTGGCCTGCTGTCGTGCTTTTGCTTAACCAGCAGCTGTAGGGTATCTGCATCCCTCGCCATCATTTACTGAATGAAGAAAACGCTACAGGTCTGAAAAAGGTTTCCAGTAGAGTCCACTGTGTTTCCTCTGCGGTGGACGAGCCTGAAGCCTCATGTTTGTGGGAACGTGAACAGCTCCTCAGTGCTGTGACCTTCTGTCCTGAGAGGTGTGGCGTGCAGATACCCTGAACTGAACCCTCTGCTCTGCTCAAGCTCCATGTGCTCTCAAGTGTTGACAGCTGCTGGAACAGGTGAGTTCAGAGCCCGAATCCTCGGACCCGTGATACCGTCTAGCCCCTCCGAGCGCTGCATCAGCCTGTCCGCTCCTTCCGCCGCTGCAGACGGAGATGTCTTCTCCAGCTCTGGACTGCCTGCATTCTGCTCACGTGTTAAGCTGCTGTAGCTGGGTCAGTTTGGAAGAGTTGAACTGAAGGTTTTGACTGAGGCTTAAAGAGGTTCAGGGTAACGCCTCTGGAAGCAGCGCTGCCAAGGTAGGTTGATTCTCAACCGTTAAAGAAATGAGCATGACATCACAAGAGAGGAAAGCAGTCAGAAGAGCTGCCACAAACCATTATTTTAATCGTCGTTTAATCACCGATTGTTTTTTCTGATTAGTCGACTAATCAGGTCATGAGCAAACTGGATGTAAAACACACAACTTAACCATCATTGACCACAAACTAGATATATATCATTACCTGTGATAATGCTAGTGTGAATGCTGTAAGCTGAATTTGTTTGCTGAAGATGCTGAAATTGATGGCTGAAAACACTGAAGCTGATAGCCAGCTAGAATATTATTTAAATGAGAAATTAGCCTAAAAACCTGAAGAAAAAAGCCAGAATTAACCATAACAGCTAGCATGTAGCTGAAATATTAGCTAAACTCCAAAATAGCGTAAAAAATCTTAATAAATGCCAAAATATTCTATAAAGCTAGCATAATCCTATTATAACTTTCAACTTTACTACACTCTGACTCCATATAATATAAAGTAACGACTAATCAACTATTAAATTGGTTGTTGAATATTTTAATAGTCTACTAGTTGTGGCAGCCCCATCAGTCAGTCGAGGAGAAGAGTGTTTGTGTGGGGTTGCTACGGTGGCTGGGAAGTTCAAAACAATAATACATTTACCAGAAACACTTTTACCAGTTTGACTGAAACACTTTTACAATTTGACCATAGACTGTGTTTTGATGGACATCCAAACCCCTCCCCTTTGTGTGTGTTTACTCAAAGGCTGTGCATTTCTATGGGGGACACCAACACTTGCTTTGTCCAGTAAATAATATCAGAAAAAACAAAAACAGTTTTTATTTTTTATTGTGAGAGACAAAGAAAGCTTGGTTTGGTATACTTCACAGTTTATCAGCCAAAAAAATGATATCTGTAAAAAGAAAAGGATCAAAAAAGAAGAACTAACTACAAAGAAAACAATCCTGTCACTATATGTCAGCAGCAACTTCAGCTGCTGGATCCAAACATTGCGGCGTATTCGACGGTTAAATCCGTCACAGAAAAGCGGCGCTTTGGACGGGCAGTTTTGACAGCACTCGAACGCCGCTTTCCATGCACGTTTTTCATGGCCATTTGGCGTTTTTTAAGGTTCCTGGCGATTTTTGGGCCCTCTGCCGTAAACTGCTACCCGTCTCCTCACTCAACTCAACTCTGCATGTCTGTGGTCAGACTCATAGACAGTATATTTACTGGACAAAGCCAAACTCGTCCTTGGAACACGTAAGGGGAGAGGTTTGTCCAGCCTGAAGCAGAACTTTGAGAAGACTCAGCATATGTTTATTGAAATGAACAGAAAACAGGTTTACTTTGTTTTTTCATCCTAGATTTATTGAAATAATATTTTAAATTAGAATAGTGGTGCAGCTGTATCAAAATCATACTCAAACATATTGACAGCTTTTTGAGGTTTATCAGATTATAAGGCAGATTTCTTACTGTTGAAAAAAGGATTTTAAGCGTTCCTCATGATCAAAAACATACAGCAGGGGTCACTTAGTTCTGATTTATGAATTTCTGGCTGAGATTCACCAGTACTGGTAAAATAATGTGTTTTTTCACTGCTGACGTGACGTTACGTACTGCATTTGCTGCATTGAAATGATCAGGCTCTTATTCTGAAAGGATGTAATGCAAAATTCAGTTAGAAGAACTTATTTCACAGAACTTATTTCATATTTTTAAATTAAAAAAACAATTATGTTTTAGCTATACTAAAACTATCATATTTTCATAAATGTGCGTATCATTTCTCTTCAGGATGAAGTCAGACTTTGTGGGTTCTGGATTGTAGTCAGTTGTAAAAATACATATTAAAAAGCACAAATTTAAGAGAAAGTTATAATGTCAGGATATGTTTTTCTTGGTTTAAATGGGAACCAGCCCGACACCTGCCAGAAACTCCAGAACATTTCTGAATGTCTGTCATGTTTCTGTCATGTGTTCCTGCAAGAGAACCCTGGTTTGACTGCAGTTCTACAGCTCTCCGTGTGAAGCCACACGGTCCTAAAGCAAGTTTTACTTCAGTCGTCCAATATTTTCAGACAACTTCCACCAATGTCCATGTTAGGTTGACTGTTTACTTACTCAGTCACACGTCTTCATGGAGAGGATTTTGATGAACATCATAAAGTTTAGAACAGAAGTTTCTGACTTGCCTGACTTTTCCCGCCCCGGACAGGACTTCCTGTGCTCCCCTCAGCTCGTCATGGAGGACGAAGGACTGTGCCGCCTCGCCCAGACCGTCCAGGCTTTGGTGGAGGCGACCGACGGCTCCCAGCGGGGCGCCAAGCAGGAGACACAATGACACTTCCACCTCTTATTTTCCCTTCTCTGTCCGGATGCATGTTCCTAATAAATCTGTAAATGGCTCACGAGTGTCTGACTTTATGTGTCACAAAGAAAGCTGCAGATTCCACCAGCATAAAGGCAGGTTTCAGTTCTGCACATGAACTACCAGCTGGTCTAAGTCCACATCCAAACCCTGAAACTTCTTGACTTGTGGACCACAAAGACTAAAATCTGACAGAAGGGCCGGACCAGGACCAGACGTGTGGAGTATTTTGGTAATGCACCTTATTAGAGAAAAAAATAATATGAAATCTGGATAAAAAGATGATTAAATTTTGATTAGAACTAATATAAAACATGGGGTTTTATTTCAAACCTGACTTTAGTTCTCATTTTAGTGCCAGTTGCACCAATAGTTTAATGTTTTTCTGGGAAAACCTTAAACTTAGAGAAACGATGAGCTCATGTGATGTTGGAATGATCAGAAAAAACACTATCCAACTTGGAAAAAACGTAAAAAAAAGACAATTCTTCCAACACCACAGAAATACAGACTGACATTCTGCACCCAAACAAAGTGGATATATTTACAGTGTGGGGAAACAACACATTTACAGGGGAAATGAAACAAACCAGAAAGTGCTCACACTAGCATTAGCTGTGATGATGCTAGTGTGAGCACTTTTCCTGAAAATAGTTGCTGAAGATGCTGAAGCTTTTTGCTGAAAATAGCAATGGAATTTACTTTAATTGCTGAAAATGCAAAAACTATTTGCAAAATGTTAAATTTGCTAAAAGACGGGAAATTCAGTTAAAGAACTACGAATATTTCTACACTGCTTTTCTCCTTCAGAATCTGCTGGAATTACATTGATCGTGTTTACAATTAACACAGTCAAAATATTCAAAACCTCCAGAAAAACAAGGAAAGAACATCTTTAGTGGTCATCACTCCTCGTTTGACCTACAGGTCAGCAAACCACAACGACGCGACAGGTGGAATGAAGAAGGAACGTTTCCTTGTTGTTTCCCATGAAATCTGACCTGTTATTTACCAACAACAGATCTGTAAACATGCTTTTCTCTGTGCATGTTGGTAAACAAAACCTTTTCAAACAGGCAGACGTACACATAGTAAAGTGATTCACCAGCAGGGGGCAGCAAATCACTCCATGGAGACCACGAGGCTGAACCAGAGCATCGACAGGAGCAGCACAGACTCTCACTGGCTTTATGACCAAAGATTCCAGCTGGGATCAATGCAGAGTTTGCATGTTCCCCTCACGCTCGCATTCCTTAATTGGTTACTTTAAATTGCCTCTTCAACGGACTGGTTCAGAGCTACTCCACAGTCGCTGGGTTGGGTCCAGATGACCCTGGAGGAGATCAAGCATCAGGAGATGGATGGTGGAACTCTGGAGGTGCTGAGCGGCTGCAAAGCTTGCAGGAATCAACTCAGAAACAAACTTTCCATAAATCTAAATTCATTTGAATATTCTTTCTTCAGAACTGCTCTGCAATATTTTTCCATTATGGTTTGGTTGAGCTGCTACTTCGACTGTTGAATCTTTCAGATGGCTCTATAACCAGGCCCAGATTAAGGGCTGGATCAGGTCCAGAAGACTTCCTTTGAGAGCAAGTGCTTGTTCCACTGGAGGCAGCAGGGAGAACTGAGTGTTCAGGAAAACGTCACATCTGTTTCACTTGTGGAAAAACTACTTACAGAACTGACCAAAAGAAACGATTTAGGCTTTTGAACAAACGAGAACAGGACAAAGACTTTCAAACTCTTTAATCATTTTTCAAAATGAAATTTGCTACTATATTTATCATCAGGTTGTAAATGTAGAGTCAGAGAAAACAAAATGGTTAAAGACTAGAGCTGTGCCCAAATGTCAATACTGCGATATATCGCGATATTTAGTCCTGTGATTGATTCTTGATGGGTTCTCAACAAGTATTAATCTTTTATTTTCATTTTAAGAGGATGTAAAACGTTATATTCATCATCCTTTGCATGACTGGCTGTCTGGAAGCTACTGGAATTATTGAATTGTTTTTCTGTTGTTTACAACGATTCTGCACTAAGCAATGGCCCTGCTGTTCATGTTTACTATTGTTAACACTGATAATTCCAATTCATCAAGATGCTTTTCTCATCCAGAATCTACTGGAATTATCGTGTTAACAGATGAAAAGTTACGGTTGTCAAAGATTTTGTGTTTCAGTGTCACCGGTGATGCTTCAGGTGTCAAAGGGTTCAGGATGATCACATCCACATCAGTTTACAAGATGTTAAAGGAAAGTTTATACGTCAAACCTAAATGAGAAGGACCTTCAGTCTAAACTCAGATATCAGCTGATAGGTTCATCTCGTCTATGGTCTAGAGAATTAGATCAAACATAAATTAATGTTGATCAGTAAAATAAAAGCAAAAATAAGAGAACCATGTTGCTGTGTGAGAAGTGTCTCTTTTTATCTCCTGTTTTGTTTTGTAAAAATACCTGCATATGCACACACACGAACACACACACGAACACACCCCCACACGAACACACACACACACAAGAATTTAGAAACAGAGGAAATTTTGAACATTTTACTAAACACATAAATATAACCACAGAAACAAACAAACAGTTTAACTTGAGAAGAAACATAATAATAGAAAGAAATATAAGATTTTTTTTCCCACCGTACCCATGATGCTTTGCTCTTCATGAAGGGTTAGTGGACTGAGAACTTTGTTCAGAGGATTCTGGAACCATCACATTAGTAATTTGAAGGACACGGAAACCAACAGAAGACAAGCTATGAGTTTAGCAGGAGGACGAGGCTGCCAGGTCTTATGTGTGTCATTCTTCCAGGAACCTCAACTGAATGACAGGAGCGACACTGCAAGCACTGAACCATTTGTAAAGATACATTCACTGAGTAGAAGAGACATCATTGGTAATGCTACTCACTCACAGCAAGCAGAAGGTTTTTATCAAATGCAGAGCTTTGCAGATCTGTCAGTGATGGTCTCCCGGACACAGTATCCAGGAGACCAGGTGGATCTGCATCAAGTCAAATAACTCCACCTTTTCCTGTCATGGTTCCAACATTCAAAGTCTCAACTCTCAGTCCAACACTCATGACTATCCTCTTCTCAGTCTTCCTCCTCTCCTTCCTCAACCAACAGTTAACACCAACACCCAGTGGGTGGAAACTGGGCCCGACTGATCCAGTATGGATGTCAGAGGTCTGATTTACATATTTTTGGTATGGAGGGATTTTAGTGCCACCTTACTGTAAGCAAAAGTTACAGTTTTGAGATCAAAATGTTCTAAATTGCAAACAAATTGTAAAGTGTTAAGAAAAAAAAAATCATAATTTGTAACTAAAAATATTTAATATTTGCTTTCAAAATCTTTTTTTTTTGCTTTCAAAAATATTTTTGCAATTGCAGCACAAACGTTTTTCGATCCGTAGTGCCTCATCTCGCTTTCAACCTATCTTTGATATTGTGTTCAAAATTTTCTAAATTTCAAAATTTAACAAAGGTTCTGGTTCTGTCCTTTGGACGGTTCAGCAGATTCTGACTGTGAACAAAACTTATGTGAGTGTCCAGACTGAGTACAGATACATCGACGTCTGCACTGTAACAGACAACCTGCAACTGAGGAGTGTCAGAAGAAAAAATCCAGATGTGAGCATCTGGTGTTGTGTCACGGAGCGTGAATCAGAGCAGGTTCGAGCGCAGCCCTGATGAGAGCTGCAATTAGGAAGCATTCAAAGCTGCAAGCAAAAGGAAATTCTACAAGAGAAGAATGAAGAAAGACCAAGAACAGAAAAACCGACAAACTTTGTTAGTTTATGCATTTCATTTAAGGAGCCAGTTTCACTTCTGAAAGCTGCTTCTCTTGCTTCTATCACAACAGAATCATAAAGAAAAAAGGAGATCCACTTTCACTGCTGGAATATTTTTGTCAGCTCTAGATTAGTCTAACTTCTCCTGACAAACAAAAGCCCAAATGCTGCTTGCGTGTTGTAATGTGAAGCTCGGCAGCAGCGAGCTGTCAGGGAGATCATGAAGCTCTGCAGCCTGTCTCATTTGTGAAGCTGAAAACAGATGGCTTGACAGCAGCTTGATTCTGACTGTCAGCTTTGCTGTGAGTGGGAGCCGCAACAAACAATCCTTGTCAGCCGTATCGCAGCTGTCAGACAACAATTTGCTTCCTCTGTTTCAATTTGCTCAGCGTCTCTTAACCTCTGGCTTCACAGAGCACAAACACTTCACTCTGATCTCTGGAACTTTATTGTGGAGGAAGACTCTGCATGAATGATCGGGATGCTGTCACCAAAGCTTCGCCTGTTCGGAGGGATTCCTCTCACTCGTTTTGAGCTGCCAAATTGAAAAAACTGTGAATGTCCTCACACTGAAAAAAGTCTAAATTAGCCAAAACAGATAGCATGTAGCTGAAAATATGACTACACTTCAATATAGCCTAAAAACTGTAAAAAAGCCTAAATTAGTTTAAACAGATAGCATGTAAATTTGAGCCTAACTCCAAAACAGATTAAAAAATGATCTGGAGGGCCGGATAGAATCACCTGGAGGGCCGGATCCGGCCCCCGGGCCTTGACTTTGACACGTGTCCAGCATCTGGTGGAAGAGGTTTGGTGTGAACTGTTAAAGCGGTACAAATCTAATGAACCTGGCTCCAGGCTTTGTCTTTCACTGATCTACTTTGATAAATTAAAGACTTGGTGTGGAGAAAAATAGCAATTATTAAACTTCTTCATGTAATTTACTGTGAATTTTAAAGGATTCTACTCTACCAAATCCAAGTCCCTGATTGGTCAAAGGTTAAAGTCTCTGCAGGTTCAGTGGACTTGTGTTTTGTACATAGAATCCTAAACGGACATCAGAATGTGCGTCGAATACACGAGCCTGATACCTGTATTTCTCTGAGTTTACATAGACTTTTTCTGGACTTTTCGTTAACCTTTTAACGCCAGAGCTCCAATGTTTGTGTTCTTTGATTTACTGTAACTTTTTAATTGTTAACATGATCATTCCAGTAGATTGTGAAGCAGAAAAGCGGCTTGTCGAGCCGCTTTTCTGCTTCACAATCTACTGGAATGATCATGTAAATGGTAGAAAAGCTACAGTCCGTCAAAGATTTCGTGTTGAAGCGTCTCCAGAGACGTCTCGGGGTTACAGGGTCAGCGTGCACTGCTGAGAGCCATGTGATTGTAGCTTAAGAAACTCACACAGGTCACACCTGCAAAAATAAAGGATCAAACGTAGAGAAGCATAAACTCGGATATCTGCACCTTGTGACCTTGAAGAACAGTGACTCACAGACTGTGAGACCAGCAGTGGAGAAAGGTTTTGAATCTGGTTCACCTTACCTCGGACCATTCTGCCTAAGCTCGTTTTTACATCACAGCAAACACAACAGACTCAAAGGAATCCATTTATGGTTCTGAAAGGAGTTGTGCTGCATGTTGAGCTCGACTTTGGCAGTAACTGTGTCTGCTCAGAGACTCGCACCTGAAGAATAAAAAAGCCTTTTTATTCCTTAAGTAATCCTTTTCCACCGTGATTCCTCCTAAATGTGCTGCATGTCTGTCACCTTGAGCGAACTCTAAAGCCTTAGTGAGGAAGTGGCCGACATGAAATGCAAGTTGGAAACTGAGTTTATATTTGGAGGGTAAAACCGAAAAAACGCAGAAAGGATTAGAATATGAGAAAAAGGGTCAGTGAGGAAACAGCTGATCAAACATTATGCTTTGTTACCTCACGGGACTCCTGGAGAAACATCCTTTTTTTGCATACCAGACATGTTTTTTTTGCACAATCGTCATTTCTTTTTGCGGTGTGGACATTTCAAGGTCTTTAAGTGAATCCAGCAGAACAGCTGGTGAGCAATAAAACAGATTCCTCTAGACCAGGGGTCCCCAAACTTTTTCATGTGAGGGCCACAGAACTGTTTTCTTCTCTGATGGGGGGCCGGGTCGGTTTGTAGGCTAACAGAAAAAGTCTAACAATCACAGCCTAAATGTAAACATTTATGGTTTTACAGAAAGTCACACATAGCCAATGTTAAATAATTCATTTATTTAATATTCATAGAAAAAATATTGCTAAAACGTTAAAAAAATGTATAGCATTACCTGTGATAATGCTAGTGTGAATGCTGTAAGCTGAATGTGGCTGCTGAAGATGCTGAAGTTGGCCAACTCTGCAGCGTCTAGACCTGGTTTCTTCAGCAGGGGCTGAACAACAGCATGTTTAAAACTCAGAGGTACCACACCAGATGACAGACCTTTGCTAATGATGGCCAGAACTGAACCTAGAACCTACAGTAGAGAAAACCTGTTTAAAAAATGAGAGGGTACAAGATCTAACGGAGAACCGGACGGTTTCATGTGGTTTAAACTTCTGTTAAAGAGGACAGGCTCACAGAATCAAAGCACTAGTACAACCGAGGGTGAAACAGAATCAGGAATAAGAAATGATTTCATAATCCAGATGAAGCTCCCTGACTGTCTAATGACTGTGGGGTGTTCAGGACAGAGTCAATGGTTTTAAATAACACTCATGGATTATGGTTATTTGTAACGATATCATTTGACAGATCTTCCTTCTTTGGGTCTTGGACGGTGGTTTGTAATGGTGCCAGCAGTCCTTCAAAATGAAAAAAAGAAATCTGCATCTTAAGAGACTTGAATTGATAACACAATGCTGAAGCTGATAGCTAGCTAACATATTAGCAACAAGCCCGTTGCGTCTCGACCGGCTCCTGTTTGATGATGAGTCCCGGCCGCTGTGTGCTTTGAAGTGGGCGCCGCCGCCCTGCTCGAAGGAACAGAGGTTGAGTTCCAGCGCTGTGCACCCATGTGTTAAAGTGTCCTCAGGAAAAGACACCGAACCTCACATTGCTCCTGGTTATAATGTAAGATGAGATTTTATTTTATTTTATTTTATTTTATTATTATTATTTATTTATTTATTTTTTAACTTGTCCTGTCCAACAGCTGAGCCAACAGATGTGGGCTGAGAGCTTCTTGTGTTGGGCAGATTTTACTGTCACAACAGGGATTTATTGAGTATAAACCCCTGTTGTGTTTAATGCTAAACTTTATTTATATTGATTATGTTTTATTTTATTTATTTATTTTCTTCTTTTTTGTTGGACCAGACGGAAAAAAAAGAAGGGGGGGGAGAAGAAGATGGCAACAGAGGGACGCAACATCATAAAACAACCAGGACTAAGTGATAAACTAGAATGGGCGGGGCCTGTCTACACACACACTCTATAGTTACACACACACTTGTTGGCCAAAATAGTCTCTACATTTAAACTAAACATACTCACATATACTATACATATACTACACATGTACTCAATTCAACTATAACAGCAGCTCACACACTCCATCATACAAACCCATTCAGATAAAGACTTTCATTCTGTCACACAAACGGTTAGTGCTAAGGTGAGCTGACACCTGTGCTCAGGTGAGTGTTTATGTTTCACTGAGGTGGATAGTGATGGGATGAGATGAGATTTTATTTTTCTTTGTAAAGTATATTTTATTTCTATAAGATCGCCATGGTTACGATTTGCAGGAGGGAGATGTAGGAAAAATAGGAAGGAAGTTGTTCGGTCCAGGAAATGTTGTTGTGCGGGGAAAGGAATGAAAAAAGATGTCCGCCTCCTCGTGCTGTTTCTCCCCCACAGCCCTGGTGGGCTGCTCAGAAATCGTGTCCCCACAACAGGTTAGTGCCAGTGGTCATGCAGTTACACTGTGAAAATGAAAAAGCATTTCTGTTTATGCATTTCAATTTTCAGGTTTGATATTTCTAACTGAATTTAGTAATTAAGTCACAGAATGAGCTGTGCTGAAGAAGAGAAGCAAAAAGCCGTTTTGATAATTACTTTTTAATTTCTTTTAAGAGATAAGTAATGCAGGTTCGTTTTGAAAGTGAAAAAGCATTTCTAGTATTGACTTTTATTTTGAATTATGAGTAACAAACGCTTCCATATTTAGGCAGCTACAGAACGTAAACTATAAAACAAGAGATCTGCTCTTATGTCGCTCAAACCAAATTTATTTCCTGATTATAATGTTGCTGTAGCAATATTGTAGACTGAGGAATATTTCTGAATGAAACACGAAGGCTTTGGTGGAATCTTGGTGTTTTGTAACCCCCTCAACAATACAATGTGGTGCTGTGATTGACAGAACATTTGAAAGCATTTCCATCTTGGTGGCTTACCACTGTTCTCTCTGCTCTGTTCCATCAAAGCTGCTGTCAACACGCAGCATCCAGCTGCCTGCACGCATCAGGACACAGGGAGGCGGCTGAAACCTCCATTCAGAAAAGAATTCAATATGTCATCAAGAGCTCCGCGATTCACTTGTGAATGGATGAACTCATGAAAACATTCTCTAGAAACAGAGCTGTGAGGCCTTTGGCTTCACACCATAACATGATGTGTCATTATCAGTGTGCATCCGAATGCATGCAGTACACGTGTGTAAGGTCATTGACCTCCTGCTTACGCTGCACTGATGGACACCCTTGTGTTCAAACCCTTGTGTGTTTGTCGTGCACGAGCACAGAAGTGCAACAACAGAACAGAACTAATATCAGGACCAACACGCCTTGTGGTCACGCCCTCCCAGGTGTCATCTGTGCTCATCGTTTTAAAGTTTCTCATCATGTAATGATCATTTTGAACGGTTCTGTTTCTACAATCCTGTCTCAGACATCGTCTGACTGAAACCAGTTTAAGATTCAGAGGAGAATAAGCTGTAACGAGTCTATTTCTGAGAATGAAAGCAGCCCCGTGTTTCACTGAGGAATGACTCCCCGAGTAGTTCTGTTAGTAACCCCCAATTTGAATCAGGTCATAAATATGCAGTGGTTTTACCAGAATTCTGCAGGATAATGAGACGGCACATACATTTTCAAGGAGGCCGTGTTCTAAAAATGAATTTCTGCCAAAAGTTTCCATGAGGACAGGAGCCTGAAAACCTCCCAGAACCAGAACACCTGGAGAACGGATGTTCATGGAGTATTCTGCAGGACGGAATGATGTTTGGATCATGTGTTTTATAACCAGTTCAACAGATTTTTACCGATTAGACACCCCAACATCACTGCTTCATATTTCCATCTGGTTTTGAATTACTCAGAAATGCATTGGAAACATCTGCAGTCAGAGAGGATGCGTCTGCGTTCGGCTCTCTGACATGGTGTGTAGGGGAAGCAAATGCAGAGCAGACAGGATCTCAGTGAATCTCAACAGACCAACCGGCTCCTGATGATGAGCTGCTAAAAGACACCATTGTGC
Organism: Oryzias melastigma; assembly: GCF_002922805.2. Taxonomy (NCBI): domain Eukaryota; kingdom Metazoa; phylum Chordata; class Actinopteri; order Beloniformes; family Adrianichthyidae; genus Oryzias; species Oryzias melastigma. The sequence continues at coordinate 24,878,237 of NC_050529.1, forward strand.
CATGCAGAGAAGGGAAGAAGATGGAGAGACAGGAGGGACACGCTCGTCCTGAGTAACGGAGAACTGTCTTCGAGATGTTCAGAGAATCTGAAATAAGCCGTGCAGCTGCTGTTCAAAGGAGAATGTTACAGCGGGAGGTCCTCAGCTGCAGATACGTGCTTACAGCGGGAAGTCCTCCAGTCACACCTAGCTGGATCACACAGCAGGCAGAACATGATGCAAAAATAAGAGTGGTGGGATGAGAGCAGCAGGTTCTCTGCTGGGGATGTTGCAGCTCTGAAATGACTTTGACTTGTACATGTTCATGTGTTCTGTCAGCACAGTCGTGGGATCACGCTCCTGCTATATAGAGAGAAGCAAAGATGAAAAAAGAAGTCAAAAGTTGTTTTATTTTGGAAAACACTTCATTTTTGTTGTGTATCAAAACATGTAGATACAAAAACGTGAAGCTTTTTTTTTAGTCAATTCAAATGTGTTTGAAAAATATTCACAATGAAATTTCTTATAAAGTAACTATCTTTTTACCCACTCTAGCAGAAGCGCCTGTTGACCGTCATGGAAAAACGCTCGTCTGGTGTGAACTGCAGGAGAGAAGGGACGCCATGCGCACTCTGCTCCGCGTCCAGTAGCGTTAGACATCATTCATAGAGTTTTGGTTGTGTCCTTTATGTTGGATTTGTACAGAGAAGTGCCTACAGTGTACATGCTCTGATGATGGATGGATGGATGGATGGATGATGGATGGATGGATGGATGGATGGATAAATGATGGATGGATGGATATTTTTATAGATAAACATGTTTTTTTTTAAATCCGACCCTCCAAACAGAGATATAAAGTCCTCCCTGAGGGTGAACCCTGTCGTGATGAGAAGCTCTTTTCTTCACGTGAATGCTCTCTGAATCACAGAGGTTTACATTTAAATGTAAGGACTTTTAGTTGTAGCATGACCTGTTTCAAGTTATAAAACTGCTGTTATGTTTATTCAAGCGCTGGAAGCTCCACGCTAACGCTAGCGGACCGGCCATCGTTGATAAAATCGACTAAAGTAATGTCGGAAATATGAGACACTATTTTTTCTTAACTCTTCATTTGGAGGGATAGATGAAGAGGAAGGGAGAAGGGAAGAATTTAGATTGGAGTCTCTCCAGCGTGTCCTTCCGCCCAGTGGGACATGCCTGGAACACCCCAGGGAGGTGTCCCGGAGGTATCCGGACCAGATGCCCGAGCCTCAGCTGGGTCCTCTGGATGTGGAGAAGCAGCTCTACTCCGAGCTCTCTCCGGTGAACGAGCTGCAGACAGCAGGTTTTTAGAGGATTACTCCTAAATGACCGGATCAAAAGGCTTCTTTGGGGTTCTTTATAGTGAGGAATGGACAGTAAAATGAATTTAAAACTTGAAAAAGTAGAATTTTCATGGTAGGGCCTCTTTAAAGTGCTTCCTAAAAGACATCAGAAAAACTCCTTAAATCTGTCCTAAAACTAGTTCCTTATCCGAAGTTCTTACAGCAGCTGGGATTAAAGATCTTCAGAACCGTCCAGTTTTACAGCCACAGTGACATGAACCTCTCATTGCAGCTCTGCTTCTTCAGGATAGCTGGCATCCTGCCCCTCATTCAGTCCTCCATCAGAGACCCCCCAGAGTGACCCCTCAATTCATCCAGCTGATTACTGTCCCTCACTGTGATGCTGTCGCCCCAACAGACGGCACTATAAAACTGCACTAGCCACAAATATGTAACATTTCATTGCAGGCGTTGAATGATCCTGGAGAGATGTCTGCAGCCAACCAGCCCTCGTGATGATGTTTGTCGACAGAAAACAACAACTGCACGGCTTCAACTACCACTAGGTCAAAAGGGTCAAACACGGTCTTAAACCAGCTCCTCATGCTGGTGGACTTCATCCAGTCCTGGCGAATGCCACCAAGCAGCTCATGGACCACCTCAGAGACTTCAGCTCGGAGTACCCTGAGCTTTATTTACATATAGATTAAGTTCAGTTTAGATGAGATTAAAATTTAGATTTAGATGAAAACGCATCAGACAGTTGTGCTGTGGTCTGTGAGAGTCCAGCTCGGCTGCTGCTGGGTATGAATCGAGATACTGACGTAAGGTTGAAGGAGGATTTGACGTCAGCCGGGATGATCAGGTCTGAGATGTGTTGCTGAGTGGCACATTAAGGCCCATTTTCTGCACTTCAGTCAAAGCCACCGCACAATTAATACATTCTGGATTTTCGTTGCTTGGAAACAGATGTATGACAATAAAAAGACAGACAGTGGAAGTGACTAAAAACTAAAGCTCGGACTGATTGCAAAGATGAGCCACACGAGTAGTAATAAATAACAAAAAAAGAAAAGAAAGTGACACAGATATGAATCTGCTTGAATACCAATGCCTGGTGTTTATGGTACTTCTAGGAGGTTGATCCTCTATAGCAGGGGTCTTCAACCGGGGGTCCAGACCCACATACATCTCTTTCATTCCTACATTGAGGCTCTTTGTCTCTGAAGAAAAATGCAATTAATTTGGATCAAGGTTTTTTATTTTTGGTTCATTTGTTTTAAGTTGATCAAGTTTTCTCATTTATGTTTAGACTCTAACATGTCATAACTTACAAAAATGAGAGTGTTTACAGTATATTCAATACTTCCATCCATCCATTTTCTTGACCGCTTCATCCCGTTCGGGGTCGCGGGGGTGCCGGAGCCTATCCCGGCCACTGATGGGCGAAGGCAGGGTACACCCTGGACAGGTCGCCAGTCCGTCGCAGATATTCAATACTAAAAGGAAAAATAATATACCACCCACACATACATATACACACATATATATATATACATATATATGCAATTACAAACATATGACACATTGAATCTATTAATCATAATCAATCCAGTTTGATTATCTGCATGATAGAAAGTAGAAAGAAGGACATTTGTATAATCCCATCCTCATTATGACTAACTTAATTTTTTACAGTTACCATAAGCTGCTACTTCACATGAATATAAAGTTAACCATATTTTTAGTTGAAGTTAAGATTATTCACAATGAACAAAGTTGAAGGTCTGATTGATGATTGTTAAAGAATGTTATCACAGTACTGCAGAACTCCTTATTACATGTCCCTCGTCAGAGAACTGGATGGTAAGAGGCCCAAAGCGCTTTGAGTCACGGTTCCATTCGTTCACAGTGATGGCTGCTCCCACAGAGAAAATAGACTCACCCCAATTTGTGCATGCGTAATTCCTGATTTGTGCATAACTTTGGACTTTTGCACGCGTGTTCTTGATTTGTAACTCATTCAAATGGGTCAGCGGTAGGGCGGTTGACTCCCGATCAGAGGATTGCGGGTTTGATTCCCCCCTTGCCCGCCCATGTGTCCTTGGGAAAACTGATCCCTTAGCTGTTGGACGACAGAAACAGCAAATACTCAAAATGAGGCTCACCACCTCATTTTCAGAGTAGCTGCTAAAGAGGCTTTCAGAGTCCTAGAGAAAGGCCTCACAGCGTGCAGACTGTCCTTGGAACATGGACAGTCTGTAGACCGAGCTGAGAAAACTTCAGAGAATTTCACTGAAGTCCCAAAGGAACATGCAGAACGAGTTCAAAGTGCTTTCTGAGCGGATTAAAGCTGAGAGGCATGAAGCAGCATGAAGGCAGGAGAAATTAGAGAGATTCACCCCAAATGAAACAGTACCAAACATCAGGTAATGCTGTCTGGACCATGACTCATACAAAACATGAAGGGCTTTCCCTTCATTTCCTAAAATCCAGCATGACACGAAGCCCCAGCTCTGGAACAAAACGCCTGTAGAAAAATAGATAGAAGACAGCCCGTTCTTTTAACACAACACTTACAGACTGGTTCCTGCTACGGAGTTGGTGCTTTTCTTATACAAAATGCAATATTAGCAGCCACATGAAATGTGAGGATGTTCCCCAGGGTAGTGCTGGGAGATATGATGATATATACCGTGTGTGATAGAAAGGTGTCTGTTGTGCTATTTCTCTTCTATCGTTTCTTACCTAATTTGATCAATTACTATGCCAAATACATCGTCAAATAGTCCAAACCTAGACAAAAAATGTTTATAGTGAAAATACAGACAAATTAAAAAGAGATTATTCACAAAGAAACTCCATCTTGTGGTTTTGCAACGTAAAACTGCTTTACGTTCTACTTACGCGAGTTTTACGACAGGGTTTAACAGAACGATGGACGCGGAAGAGCTGGACGTTGTTTCCCTGAAGGTGGAACGCTCCAGGTTTAGTGATGCAGGAAGCCCAAGAAGATACTTTCAGAAAAAGAGGGGGCCGTCAATGAGCTGGTTTCATGTTGGATTCAAGACGTCCAGCGATGAGCTGAACAGCAGTATGTAAACTATGCTAGGAGGCTATTTCTGCGCCCATGCTGACACAACAAACCTTCTATCACTCAAGGAAATCCAGGAAAATGAACAGATAAAATTACAAAAATAAGAGATAAATCAAGCAGTGGAACAGAACTGTAACAAGTATCTGAACACTCGGATTCTTCTGATCTTTTCCAGGAACTTTGAGTATGAATATTTGCGACGTCCAAATCGCCGATTCACGATCTTTATAAATATAGTAGAGTAGAGTAAAATATCATGTAATGGTTGTTTTGAAATACAGAATAATGTTGGATTATGAACTAACACAAAGCCGAATGAGTGGTGGTAACGTCACAGGAAGTACACAAATCTTCAAAATAAAGCGTCAGTGAAGCTTCCTGTTTTCAAAGTAAGAGCTTTTTTTAATAACTGAAAATATAGGTTAATGTATTATACCGTGATATATATCGTTATTGTGAAATAAAATCATTTCTATTGTGACATAACATGTTTCCCGTACTGCCCAGCACTACTCCAGGTTTAGCATTCATTGTAATAGAAGTTTATGTGCTTCTGCTGGTGTTGATCATGGTGAAGCTGCAGGTCATCACTGGGGTCAGCTGCTCCTGGGACTGCCTGAAGACAGGCTGTTTGCTGAAACCCTTATTCTTATACACCATTGGACCCCGTGACATGCTGGTTTCAGCTGATTCCATCCTGGGAGGGGTTCTTTATTAGATTTGCTTTGAATGATTGAGTGAATGCTGATGTGAATGCTGGCTACTGTGTTGTCTGACCCTTCGAGTGGAGCTATGTCTATATGGGTGAGCCTACAGAAAAACCTTCATGCAGTTGTGGATCTTTCTCTCCCTGTGCCTTCACGGACTTTGATTTAGATACTGCGCCGCCCTGAAAACAGTTGTTTTTTTTCCATTAGACCTTGTCTGTTCTCATCCAGTGTCTGCCTCATGGGTTTCTGTGGGCACTGTTGTTCTGATAATGGACTGGCCAAACGTCTGAATCAATATATCACCCTATGAGGCCATTCCTCCTCTGTAATAGAGCTCCTCTCCAGACGGAGGTTCTCTGGAGGATTCAGAGCGGAGGGCAGCTCTTGTTCACGTCTGATTTCCAGCTCTCCAGTGAGAATGGAAATAACTGAAGACATAGAGGCCAACACATAGGAAAAAATAACCTCATATTGTTCTTCAAAAGCAGTATGTGAGAGTGGAATCAATGGTCTTTATCCTGTAACGTATTACCCTATAAAATATAAAGCATTCATTTTAACAGCGATATACATTTTATTCTCATTCTCGTTTCATGTACTATCCCTCTGCAGCGTTAATATCTTTAAGGTGCTGAACGCTTTGATACTAAACCTGCATAATTCTCAGAAAGTGCACAAATATTTGAAAATGTACATGAAAGAAATATGGCAAAATTTGCTTAACATTTTAAAAACTGCGGAAGTAAAAGTAAAAGCATAAATGTCCTGAACATGCTGAATGTTTTCATTTTATAAATTACATACATTTGAAAAATGTCCATTCATTTCCAATGAGGCTGAAAAAATAACAGGTAAAAACTGTAAAATGTACAAATACCAAAAGTTGTAGCAGGAATGTCTTTAACGAGCTGGACGTTTAGATACCAAGATTGCAGAAATTGCTGAAAGAGTGACTGAGTTTTTATTAATCAAAAAACATTTAGAAGAATAAATAAGGAATAATAATAAAGAGAATCAGCATCGCTATAGTGTGAATTCTTACAAAGCTTTCACACTATTAACCCTGTAAGTTTACATTCTGAAAACTTACTTTAAGCTTCCAGACTTTGCTCTGTGATTCAGTTTAGAATCAAGGTTAAAATACATAAACACAGATAGTTCTGTAAAAATATTTTATTAAATTCAAATTAAAGTTACAACACAGCAAAAGAAGGGGGTGGGATTAAGGTCATACTGAAGAAGAGTGGGGTGTGTCCTGCAGCATCAAGCCTCCATCAAGCCCTCCATGTAAACATGTTTACCAGCTGCTGTGTGATTGGCTCTCAGCTGTGTGCACCTTACACTTACAACCTTCCAAATCCACGATGTAAATCAATAAATTAGAAAAACCTAAAAACAGAGAGAGGGACTTGTGGACGGCATTGTGTAAGAAGCGGCTCTGGCACACCCCAGGAATGAAGATAGCTCTTTGGCACATAACACAAGTCATCAACACAACCAGACACAAACTGTAAAGAAACTATTCAAAAAGGCATGTTTCATACATGGACTGCATTAACAGAAAAGTAAAAAACAAAGCGCACAAACCAAAAAATCTTAAAAAAATATTTTGGCAAAAGTAACAGTACCCCAGTGAGAGCACGCCTCAGTCTGTGCAACACTGCGTCGTCATGGGAGCGGACATAAGAGAAGGAGGGAGAGGTGAAGTCTGAGCTGGTGTTAGCCCTGTTAGTTCCTCCATGTGTCTGCTTTGTGTGACAGCTCTGCCTTTCACCAGCAAAAGTCTCTTTGGTGCAAACAGACTGTCAAACTCCCACGCCTCAGAGGACGCCGAGGAAGTCATTTTCCAGGTGCAGGTGAGGCTGTGTTTGGTTTGGTACCTGGGATTGGTCTGTTGGGAGAGGAAACAAAGACATGTTCCAGTGTGAGACATGCTGACTTCTTTAATTAACACAATGAATGTAATTCCAGTAGATTTTGAAGAGAAAAAGCAGCTCGACGAGCATTCGCAGTGAGCTAGCATGTCACCTCTGGAGATGCATCCCGCTGTGATAAACACTCGTTTTTCCTGGTCTTGAAACCTGACTGACAGAGAAATCTACCACTGAACTCCTGGACTTCCTTCATGGATAAAGCTCATCTTTAAATAAGTTGGATTTGTTATTTTCAAGTTTGATGAGTTGTCAGTTGTGCAGCTGTTGTTGCAGTGGGAGGAGACTTGCAGAGTTTGTTTTTACAATACGTGCAACTGTAGTGAATTCAGTCTGTTCTAATGATCCATTTCTGATGGAATTGCTCCATAAAATAATATTTATGTATAACAAGATGGCGTTATAAACATTTCATAGTTGATATTAACTCTGAAATGCACGGACCACCACTGCCAGGATCCCTTTTCACGTGTCAGGATCCTGTGGGTTTGTGGTTTAGACCGTTCGTCCCATATGTGATGGACGGATCCATGTGTTCATTGTAACATTGTTCTAGAGTTAAACTGAAATCTTACAAACAGGATGTTTTTTTCAAGATATTTATTGTTAGTTTAGATAATGAGAAATGAAAGTGAAATGATCGAGTCTTTAAAATGCGTTTCTTAAAAAGCTTCAGTGCTAGTCATATGTACTTTCAGTGTAAAGATAAACGTATTGATGTGTTTAATGTTTAAAATGATTTAAACTGGTTAAAGAAAGTGTACTTGTGAACAGGACACACGTGTGTGCACGCCACCACAGGAACTTTCATTTTGGACATTTGCACATGAAAACAGTTGCTGTTTGAGAACAGAAGAGCCTCGCTGTGTCGTGTTGTGTGTCTGCCCACCTGAGAACTCTGAGTGGAGGGATGGCTGACACTTTGCCGACCGGCTTGGGTCCAGCTGCTGGGGGCATCATGACCAGCAGGGGTTTGGACCCAGCGGCCCGGGTCGGGCTCACCGTGGTGGAGGCTACTCTGGCTGGACTGACGGGAAGAGGCTTCTGGGGGGGGAAGGGGGAGGGTCTGGACTTGGGCTCTGACACCAGCTACAACAAAGAGAGAGAGAGGGGTTTCCACTGATGTGTAGTCATTTTAGAAAGGCTGGATAAACATAGTTTGGAAGTTTTAAACGCTTATAAAACTTAAAAAAAATAACAGAACTTTAGCAACATGTTCTTAAGAGAAAGAACAGCGTTGTTGGAACAGAAACACTTGTGTCATTCCTGTTGACCTTTCTTTCACACCTACAGTCAAGAAGAAGGAAAAGAGTGAAACCATCAGATGAAAACATGGAATGTTTGCTGTCGTTGTGTGATGGTGTCAGGACTGTAACGTAGAGGGAGGGATCAGCAGAGGATCACATGGATGTACAGTAGTGCGGCTGGATCAGACCAGTCTCCTCTTGTCTGGTTAGAACAGTCCGGTCATAGATCAATGCTCTATATAACAAGGAAAGACCAAACCCGTAATGAAATAATACGATCAAAAACAAAAGTCAAAGACCCGACAAGCACAGCAGAAGAGGCAAAAGTATTTGGGCGGGGCATCTTGCCAGAATGGATGCCAAATAGTGGACCACGGAAGTAGTGGAATGGACTCCAAGAGATGGAAAGAGCAAAGCAGCGATGGAGAGACAATATGAGAAGAAGGGAGGAGGGGCCTGAATGCATGCGGCGCAAGAGCCCCAAGAATGGAGACCATAGTGGAGGTTACCCGCCAGCAGTGGCGTGACAGTCTGAAATGATGATGATTGAGTTTAGAGTTCTCCATTCTCTCAGAGCACACCACAGAAGGTTTGAACCGTTTTCTCTTCATTTCTGCTGAGCTTCAAACGGCTTTCTGAGACAAACTGACTTCACATTCCATTTTCTCAGAAGACAGCTGAGGACTAAAACGATGTCATTGAGAGGATCGTCTATCTAATTGTTCTAAGAATGAAACTTGTACTTGCATACCACTTTCTGGAAAATAAAGAATTCAAATAAAAAGACGTCTTAGCCTTCATAAACTTCATCTGTAAATGTTCACTGTTAACAGTTCATGTGATTTTCAAGTCAGAGCAGGAATCTGACCAATGAAAAGTTGGAGGATTGAATCATGGGAAATGACTAGTGTCACACAAATGTGTGTTTGTTCTGACTGTGTGGATCTGAAGTGTGAACAAAACAGAGAACAACACAAGAAAAACTGACAAATAAGGGTTAACGGGGCCTTACCAGTGGAGATCGGGCTGGGTTAAGGGGCAGGGGTTTCTTGGGGGGGGTTAATCTCTGTGGGGTAGGGGGGGACTTGGTTGGGGCAACTGGAAGCCGGCCAGTCGGGAGAGGCGGCCGCACGACCTTGAGGTCTCGGGGGCCCCCCTGTGGAGACGAGGCAGGTCTCAGGGGCCGGACGATGTTGACCGGCTGGGTGCCGTTGGAGGCAGGGCCCGGCCTCAGGGGCAGGACCTCTTTGCTGGAGTTTGGCAGCTGGAGACACACGAGTGACAGAAAATGTTACGACTGTTTCTGCATTTAATCGTTTTAATCACATCTGGAAAACACAGCAGTGGAATAAAATCAAAATGAAACACTCAAACGATGCAGTATTTAGCCCCACTGTCAGTCAATGGACAGAATACATTTGAACTAATTATGTTGATCTAAATGGAACTTGGACATTTCTCCACAAAGAAGAGCTTTGCAGCTGTGGAGATGAGGACATTTTGTGTCTGGAGAATAGAAAGCTGCTTTTTCTGATTCATGACAGGCTTCACTGAGCCATGCAAACACAGAGTCTCCAGGAATACGTTCATCAGTGAAGCCGGACAGCCGTCATGCTGCAGGTGTTCCTGTAACTGCACTCAGAAATCTGAGGAGTCCAAAGAGTTTTGTTGCTAATCTAATAACTCCTGCTCTCAGGACACACTTGACCTTTCCGCTTTAAATGACATCCTTTTGGGACTAAAACCATCAGAACTGAGAGCAGAAAGGTAACCATCGGTCTGTCACTAAAGACTGTAATTTGACCATTTCCTCCGGTCAGTTAGTAAAAACATGATTCTGTTTCCCTCCACACACCTCAGTGTCTGCTTTTGACAGCGCTGCCAAAAAGTACTTGAAAATCATAAAGACAGAAGTTTGACACTTCTTGACTTGACATAAAGTCATTTAAAGTCCTTTGAAGCATAAATACATGACCTGCATCGTTGAGCAGAGAATATGAATGTTCAGCTTAGACAGTGAACAGACAGACTGAAGTCTTTGAGCCACAACATGACTTCCACTTCTGAGTCATCGGGGTAATGAATACTGTTGGTGTAATCAGTACAGAACACTGGAAGTGTTCAAACCATCTCTGGGAATCAAATCACTGACATACACCTTATTCCAATGAACTGTTAGCAGACTCATTCAGAGCTTCAGGTAACCTATATCCAAGATTATGGTACAGGGAGCTGGTGGAGGAACGTCTAGAGAGGTGGAGGTTTAGGAAGGAGAGGAATGAAGATCAGCTGCAGCAGGACTGAGTGTCTGTGAGAGGAACTGAAGAGGAACGGTGAGAGCAGCCATGTTGTTGGTTCAGAGACTGATGCAGAGACAGGAGGCAGAGATGAAGATGTAGAGGTTCTCTTATGGAGAGATCAGGATGGATCAGACATGAATCCATCAGAGGAGCCGATGGATGTTCTGAAGATCAATGCAGGGAATCAGATGGAGATGATTGGACACGATGAGAGGAGCAACAGTGATGATGCAAAGGACAGAGGTCTGGAGGACGCAGAGGACTGGGTTAGGGCCCAGATCTGCTACCATTAACACTAAAAGAGCCATTTGGTCCAAGTTCTTATGGACCGAAACTCAGCGAGAGCTGCAGAGTTTCACCTCAAAGTTAGAAATAGATGTTTTGTTTATGTTTTTGAGGTCATTAAGACATTCACTTTTAACATACAGCTTTAAAGTTTATCTATTTGTAATAAATGTAACTTCTTTCACTTTTGACAGAAAAAAGTACACACAACCACAGGCAGAACATACAAGTTCCTTTCAAAATAAAACACATCCTTGGTTTCAGCAGATCCTCCAGCTGCAGCAGATTTACTGTAATTAAAATGCGGCAAACATGAGATTTTCTATTATTATGATTTTTGAGTTTCTTCATCATTTTTCTTTTTTTACTAGTGAATAAAAACAAATGTTTTAAGAGTAGAATCCATTTATTTTATCTATACCTGTGTAAATGCAATAAGATAATGTCACTCTGATGATAAACTTACTTGACATAGATTAAATCTTTTACCATCATTTTGAACGTTAAGCTCATCTGACATGCCAAAAATCTAAACACAAATGAATGAGTTAAATCATTATTTAAGTCTGAAGTTTTCTTTGAAGCCAAAGAGCCACAATGTTCCTCTGTACTCCATTTTTTATAAAGACATTTCCCCTCATACATTTGTGTTTCTCCACTTCCCAGGTCGTTTTTGTAAATAAGAACATGTTCTTAATAACTCAGCTGGTTAAATAAAGGTTTAAAAACCCCTATACAATTAAGTTGTAAATTGGGAAATTGAAAAAAATCTATTGAATTAGAGACAGAGCATCAGTTTAATGTTAACGTCTAGCACACATCAGAACGCCCCAGGACCAAATAGAGATAACGAAAATCACCAAAACACAAGAAGGAGAAGATCGATCACAAAGAAACTATGATACACGGTTGAGGAAAAATAGAACCTAAACAAAATAAGCACAACAACCAAAGCTCACATGGACCTCAGGGACGTACTGGTTCACCCAAAAGAGAACAAGGGAACATGAAGAGAAATAGAATATAGAGAAAAAAATGAAGCAACAGAACAAAAGAAAAAGTAAAACAACAAAACATTAGATTAGATCACTGCAAAGTAAAAAACATTCCAAACCTAAGATGAACCAAAACCAACAAGTTCAGATGCCCCCCGACCCAGCACACACACTCACCCCTTTATGGTCACCAGGTTTGTTCATTGGTCCGACTACCTTCAGGTGGAACGCAGGGTTCAAATGGCCATTTTTCCCTTTGTCTGTAGAGGCGTGTGTCCTGCACAGGAGGAGGAGAGCATCATGAGACTGCTCCTCATCTGTGCTGTCGTCTCTCATCAACATAATCTGACATTAAAGTAACTCTCAGCCACACACAGAAGCCAAAGAGCTGTCACAGAAGCAGTGAGGCTTTGATCAGTCAGAGTGAGTGAAATCATGACAGCTGAGTGTCATGGCTCTGTCAAAAAATAGAAGCTTTTTGTATTACTGTTTTCTTAACCAAAACATTTTATGTTTAACATTTTCATGCAACAGTCGTTGTTTTTAAGTTTCAGCTCAAAGCTGCATGTTTGAGTACAATTAATCTCCACTCATCTATTTGATTTTTATTCTCTGTCTAGTCTACATCATAAAGTCACTTTTCTGCATTGAAATATTATTTCAGTTTTTTCACATACTTGTGCTTTTGCATTACAGAGCTCGAAACCATATTTAACTACAGTGTTGCAGTTGTCATGAATTCGTGGGATTTCCTCTGACGTTCTCTGCAGCAGCAGCTGTTAAACCTGAAGCTCAGAGCTAGCGCTTAGCCCAGGGGGTCAAACTCAGTCACACAAGGGGTCAAAATCCAAAACACCTTAGGTCACGGGCCGAACAGGAGAGACATTTATTAAACACTCTAAAACTACATTTTTAAAACTTTAAAATCGTAACTTTTAGAAAATAATTATGAACTAGATATATAGCATTACCTGTGATAATGCTAGTGTGAATGCTGTAAGCTGAATTTGGCTGCTAGATCTGATAGCTAAAATATTAGCAAAATGCCAAATTATACAAAAAAAAATCTTAGTAAATGCCAAAGTCCTCCAAAAAGTTAGCAGAACATCAACTTTTAAAACTTTAAAACTGTAGCTTTTAAACATAATTATGAATAATAAAAATGCAGGAATATTATTCCAGAATAAATCAACTCAAACCTTAAATAACTTTCAATATTTTACTCTCCATAAAAATATATTTTGTCAAAACTATACAAGTTAGAAATGAGCGCAAGATAACATCGGGTCATTAAAAACAATAGAATAAAATGATCTGGAGGGCCGGGTCCGGCCCCCGGGCCTTGACTCGGTTGGGGGGTCAGATTGTTTCCCAGGCTGCTGTGATGCTGAATCTGCAGCCAGCAGATGGGAACTGAGATCATAGCTCTTCCTCGTCAGTGAGGCATCGTCTTCATAAAGTCTCACCATAGCGTGAAGAAGCAGCAGGATGCTCGACTGCTGCTGGGGTCAGACATTAGGCACATGCAAAGCTGTCAGACTTTCTGAAATTCTATGTGCTGGGTGAATACTTTCCCTATTCACATGTGAATGCAAAGCTGTGAACGAAAGTGCAGTGAGTTGAAGAACAGACGACAGTACTTGTTGTTCTTGTTCTTCTCTCTCTGTATAAGCCACTTGTGGAAATAAGACGTTTTGATTCTGTAGCAGTAGAAGACCAGAAGGACGGCAGGCAGGACAACCAGGAAGGCAAACAGCAGCCCGGCCACCAGACCCACTTGACCTGTGAACACATCAACGCGTGTGTTTGTACCTTTCTGTACAGGTAAACTTCACAACAGCAGCAGATAGAACACATTCAAACCGGCAGTGGACATGATTGAGAGAGAGCCCAACAGAACGTCAAACGACTTCAAAAGGAAAAACAGAAAAAATCAGGTCATTTAAAGAACAGGAGCATAAATCTTTACCAACGAATGAAAAGAAAGTGACGGAGCTGGAAGGTTGCTTTAAGTTGGTTATTTTAAAGGTGCATTCACACGAACGCAATTCACACAACAGATACGTGTGGCCCGCCCCTCTTTTGCCTCGCAGCAAGAATCGAGTTGCCGCCAGACCGCCGTACCGCCGTAACGCCGTAACGCCGTACCGCGTCCAGTACTCAAATCGCACCATGGGACTTCGGATCGCCTCAATCTGCATCTGTACCATTGACTTGACATGGAAACTGGCTGCCTCTGCAGTGCAAATCGCGTTCGGTGTGAATGCACCTTTAGGTTGCAGAAACACAGTTTGATTTGAGACATTTCTGAATTGAAATGTTTAAGACACACGCTGGACTAAAGATAAGAGAAAAATAATTCAATGTCAAAAAAAAAAAAAGTTAAAATAAATGCCCTGAAAAATACTTTCAATAACTATAAAGGTTATGAGAATTTCTGGCCCCATGGGAGGAAATGAAAGGTGTCTGTTTGAGAATGATGCTTTTTATCTTCCATGAGAGTTTGAGGCTGCATTCAGACTGGAAACGTCTGTTGGTCCGGATCCAGTCCTAAACTTCTGTATTCAGACTGGAAACGTCTGTTGGTCCGGATCCAGTCCTAAACTTCTGCATTCAGACTGCTGCCTACTGGACATTTCTGATCCGCACTAAACCTTGTAAACAAAACCACATGACTGAACCTCATCAATCATTGGCCAAGAATTGTGAGGGAGGGGCAAAGCAACTAGAGACAAAATTGATGGCAGCCCTAAGCTTTCCAGTCCTCGTCAGGATAGTTCACTGATTCAAACTTTCAACTTTCAAAGACGTTTGCTGAGGAGACGACGGCTAAGAAGGAAGTGTCTATGACATATATTATAAATGACATATTCAGAATGAGAATCTCAGAGTGAACTGGAGCTCAGTCTGATTGGAAACAAACTAAGACTTCCTCAAAAGATGGGTCAGTGGTTCCTGGTCCCAGACCAGGTCCACTAGGGTATAATCAGACTGAAAATGTGTTCTGGATCATCAGGAGAAACTCTGGTTCCCTTTAGACAAACCAAAAGTGTCCAGTCTGAGTGCAGCCTGTTTCTAACAGCAGTGAGGAGACATACTCACTGTCATACTGCACAGGTCCACTGTCCACGCTGCCGCCCAGTCCAGCCTTCTCACAGAAGGGCGGAGCCCAGCCTCTGTTACAGTGACAGTTTCCGTTGCTGTTACACACCTAAGCGTGAACACAGAGAGATCATTGGTGGAGTTCTGAAGGTCTGTGTGAGGAAGAACATGTGTGTTTATGGCGTTAAGGAACTGAAAACTTCTTTACTACATTTAAACTAAAATAACATTCAAAACGTGTTTACAGCATAAAAAAAGCTAAAATAAAGTGCAATTTGAGGTTTATTACAATATTAGAGGAAATATGATTCTAATAGGATTCAAAAGTTCAGATTCATTCTTCACAGTGTCCAGTTGAACCATATTTCTGTAAACCAAAGTCCCATGATGACAACAAGTGTTAAATGAGCTTGTCCTTGTTATAACATAAATTATCTTTTAGATTTAAAGTATTAAGTATTATTAAGTAAAGTAAACTGTGTTTGTGTTTTGCTGTCAGTCATTGTTTTAGGATGAAGGAGCTCCTGACGCAGGAGATCTCGGTTGATGCATGAATGCAAACGTGCGTGAACGTCATTGTTTCCTCCAAAGAGGGAGCTGGGACTGACAGCAGTCTGGACTCAGGCTGCATGAGGGTTTAGTGCTCAGGACTGTGTCTCTACTGGGGGTCCCGGGACTCTCTGGGCTTCCCCCGCAGCCTCACAGCACCGCTCAGGTTGACTGGTGACTCTATAGTATCCATCAGGAGTAGGTGTGAATGGATGGAATGTGTTCACATTTTACTCTTAGCTGAATCTTTATAAAGCCACATGAATAAATGTGAATGCATCTGTACTGAACTTTTTACTCTAAGCTTAAAGCAAAGACTCTCTCTATTTACACTTGTGGGGATGTGGGGCTCAGCAATGAATAAATATAGTATTTTTTTTCATAAAGATTGTAAATTTACATTCACAATTGCATGCAAAATACAAAGAATGTCTGAATCGGGTTGAGTCTGTTCTGCCAAAAGTGTGTGTTGAAACATCTGCTTTAATGTTCATAAAATGGTCAGGTTTACTTTTGGAAAACTTGTGTTGAATTTGCATGAGCTCTTCATTCACAAATAAGAATAATAATTGTTAAAAAGGACCAGCTCCTGCAGGGGTAACATCTTACTGACCCTGCTGGGGTAACGTTTGCGATGTCATCGTGATGAACCCTCACAGCCCTTTCTCCTCTGCTTCTCCACTGATGTGTGTTCTGTCTGACATCCACAAAATGACACAAAGCCAGCTTGTTCAGAGACAACTGGAAGTTAAATGTCTCGTTCAAGGACTCCTGGCTGTGGTCCTGCCATCTCTGCCAACAGTCAATTCTTTTCTGTACGACAGAATCGCCCATTTTACATTTGGACGTTTGCTAAATTGGCTTTGTCTGAAATTCTTTATACCAGGATGAGACTATTTAAAAAACCCTCAAAAAAGTCCAGAATTTGGTTTAAAGAACATAGAACTTTCTTGGGGTTTCTTTTGTTTTATTTGGGTCTATGTGTTTAACACTAGAATTCCTAAGTCTGCGCAAATTTGTGCAGGGAAGAGTTCCCCCCCTCTAGTCCGAGAGCCCATTGTTGTGTCATGGTGGGTCACTGATGAGCCATTAAC